>NW_010549866.1:123606-127439 GCF_000687285.1 Phaethon lepturus
AGACTTTTCCAGAGCTCCAATATCTTCTCTTCCTCATTTGGAAAAGTTATGTTTTCTGGAACTTGTTGAACCATTCTTTTCCAGCAACAATCAAACAGAGAAAAGAAAATACATATTGAATAGCAATGAGAAAAAGATTACTTCACAAATACAATTTATTGTCTTACAAATCCATATCACCAAACCACATCTCAGTTTTTTAAAAAGCTTGATTCAGTGTAGATATGGAAGCAAGAACTATATTCTAAAAAAAAGCCTAATAATTTTGACAGACTAGCACCAAAGTTTTGTAACAGGAAAAAAACTCTCCAGTCACTCAACTATGGTTGTTCCTTTTTTTTTTTATTATACTTTTATTTTTGTTTCCTATAGAAAACAGTCAAAGTGCAAATTTTTTTTTTGTTACAAGTTTGGGGTTTTTTCTTTAGGAAAAGTTCCCTAGTTCAAACTGACCTTTCAGCATCAGTTTGTGAACTAGTGAGACTTACGTTAAGTGCAGGAACTAAAACTAGTGAAGAAAAGGCTCTTTTTCACCATACATCTATTCCTATCATTTAAAGGTTTAAACCAGTATCTTTCCATGTAGCTACGCCATCATTCTCAGATGCTCCTAAAAGCAGCTACGCTTCAGATTGCATAGCTGAAGCACATTGCAATGGAAGATGAACATGTGGGAAGAATTCGAACAACCAGATGAGGAAAAAAGCTCAAAGACCTCAGCTGTGAATCTTGAAAAGCTCTAACTTCCAGAGTATTGGCAAAACTATTAGTCTCTTTCTAGTGTCCTTTTTTTTTTTTTCTTTAATTTTTACAAGTATGTCAGAACTAAGCCACAAGGGGCTACTTCTCCCTGGCCATTTCCTGAAGGTCTTTTTTTATTTGGTGGATTTTGGCCACCAGAGCCCAAAAATCATTTTTCAGTCCTGAGTAAGTGAACACAAATCACAACAAGCAAAATTATGTATGAGCTTTCTTCATAACACTGGGAAGAGAATTCTCAACGTCATTAGAAACAGACAATAGAGCTGCCTGGTGTTCCAGACCTGCTACGAGACCCAAAGGGCTCAAATTCAGATTTCAGCAAAATGCTACAGCAAGCACTACACAAAAGCTCTGTGGAATAAGGATATTTAAGACAGGAGTTCCATAACAGAAGAAAACTGGTTATGAAGGTTGTAACAGATGACTGCAGAGAAGAAACAAGCTCTCCCACCTCTAACTTTAGTGCTACTGCTCCTTGGCACTTACACCAGAATGAGCGGAGCACTACGACAGCCTCAAGAATTAGAAGCAATCATGCAAGGATTCTCCTGATTTACTCAGGTTTGTCAAACAGCAACCATAAAGCAGCAACAAATGCAAATGCATGAAGACAATACTTCAAGTTACAGTTTATGTGCTGCTTGGTAGCACTAAAGTTCCAAAATATCCACTTAAATGAAACCCAGACCACCACAGAACTTGCTAGCTCAGTGCTTGAATCCATATGAAAAAATGTGCCCCAAAATGAAACCTACAGACAAATTCCACCGTTCATACTTTTCGTATTAATGACAGATCATTCTCCACGCTAATAAACCCAAATGATCAAATAAGACAAGAAATTAATGGAGAAAGCCACAACCTGGTACACAGGCGAGACAGCAGCTGGAGGGGAAACCACGAGCTGACAAGGAACACATGGACATGGCCTGGATGTATTCTTAAAAAAGCTAAATAACCAGCCTTAGCACAGTAAGTTACAGTGCATGCAACTTGTACATGAGTTTTCATCACTGTATCTCAAAGCACTCAACAAAGCACTAATTAGGCCATGTCATTTCTCAGCAATTTGATCACAGCCTCAAGATCACAGTGCCAAAGACAATGGAGACGATAAAAGAATTCAGCCTTAAAGCTTATTTCCTACGAGGCAGCTGACTTGAGAAGGCTCTGCACATTTTACTTGAGCAAGCTCAGCATTTGCAATAACTTCAAAGGTTTTGGCAACTGGCCTGGCTGCCAAGTCCCTATAATCTAATAAATTAAATGTAGGTTTAAGGTTTGGTCTGTAACTGTGACCGGGCTATGGAAGCTGCTCACATATCACAGACTCCATGCGTAAATCACAGTATCACTTTTGGCCCGTTTCTATGAACTGAAGCACTGTATGCACAAACCAGTGTCCAGTAACCACAGGGCACAAATTCATACACACTCATCAATATTACAAGAGAAGCTTATTATGTCAGAATTAGGAAAAAAAATTACTGATGAGATTAATATGTAATGGCCACTACAGGTCAGTTTTTTCAAGTTAAAAAGCAGAATTTTGAACAGATTGACTTACAAGACAAACCACATTTAAAAATCTATCCACAGCTCAACCTCAGCTGAGCAAAAAAGCGAAAACTTCTGCATTCAGAAAAAGCATAATCGGTTTATAGGCAGAGCTATGAATAATTCCGTATACCTACAGCAGAAGTAGTTCATTACTATAAGCAATCTAGGTATTTTAAATCAGAAAAAAAAATCAAGGACAACTCATTACTTTGAACACAGACTGAGTGAAAACATCATAAATGATGTTACAGAAATTATTATACAAATGCATCTAATAAAACAACACTGTTGGACAACACTCCAAATTTACATACAGATTAGTAAACACAAGGGAATTTTGTTTGTTTCTCTATTCATTTTCTGCTGACAAGAAGTGTTAAAGTTTTGTTAAAGTCTCAGTTTAGTTAAAGTGTTAAGACAATGCATCACTGGGGAACCTTTTTTTTTAAGTATACTCACTTTTTCTAAAAGATAGTAACATTCAATATGAAAGTTGTCGAAGTTTGTAGATTATACTACAGCAGTCTCAAACTTATGCTGGGCTTCTTATCTAGAAGAAAAAAAAATGAACAAGCATTAAAACCGTAAAAGCAAGTTAGAATCTGTTTTTTCCAGTATTAAGATTTTTTTTTAAAATCAACATTTAATTTTTCAATAAAAATGCCACTATGAATAAGTGAAGCAGTATTTCAGAAATTCATTGGACTTAACATACATCACATACCAATAGGTGATTAAAACAAAGTGGATTTCAAGAAACTACTCATTTTTTTGCCTGAGAAACTGAAAAGATAAAGAACCAGTATGAACTAAAAGTGTACAAAAGGTCTCCTAATTTCAAGAGGTTTGTGATCAGTCTCTTATCCTTGTTCCAGTCACTTTCTCCCACAAACTATTTGTCATGGTTTAGCCCCAGCAGGCAACTAAGCACCACGCAGCTGCTCACTCATTCCCCCTCCCACAGTGGGGCAGGGGAGAGAATTAGGAAAAAAACCTCGTGGGTTGAGATAAACACGGTTTAATAGGACAGAAAGAAAGAAGGAAACAACAATGATAATACCAACAAAGGAATGTACAAGAACAAGTGATGCCCAATACAGCAATTGCTCACCACCTGGCGATCGACAGCCCGTCCCCGAGCAGCGATTCCCGCCCCCCGGCCAACTCCAGTTTATGTACTGGGCATGGCATCGTACAGTAGGGAATATCTCTTTGGCCAGTCTGGGTCAGCTGTCCCGGCTGTGTCCCCTCCCAGCTCCCCGTGCATCCCCAGCCTCCTTGCTGGCAGGCCAGCACAAGAAGCTGGACTGTCAGCAACAGCCCAAAACATCAGCACATTATCAACAGTTTCTCATCCCAAATCCAGAACACAGTCTCACACTAGCTTCTGTGAAGAAAACCAGCTCTATCCTGGCTGAAACCAGGACAGTATCCATCCCTTATTCCACACCATTTACGTCATGCCCGGGTCCTGTACTTCTCAATATGTTCCAATTATTCATTATTACTCT
>NW_010549867.1:0-22465 GCF_000687285.1 Phaethon lepturus
CTTTCCAACCTAGTGATTCTGTGATTCCTTCAGACAGCTTTTCTTAATTAAAAGAAGAAAAGAAAGTTCTGACTGCATTTTATAAGTGCTTTGATTGGGGGGGGAAGGGTGTGGTTTCTGTTTGTGTGTGAATGTGTGTGTGTAAGGTATGCTGTAAGCAGGCTTACCACTCTCTCCCTCTTTGAAAAAAGTGCATAAACATAGAGCTCTGTGGAGATAACCGGGTAAAACAAATGGTTTCCTTGCACACTTAAGTTACTAGCAGGGCAAGGTTGGTGTTCTGTCTGGGTTTTGGCCATGGGTGAGCTACGTATCTGTGTAGTCTTTAGTATCATTATCTTCAGACTTGAATGAGAAGCCATGTGTGTTACAGAAACCATCTGCATAATTAGAAGAATATGCTAGGTACTGCAGAGAAATAAAAAAAAATGCTTATGAAACTGTTTGAGACCTTTACATGGGTACATTTATCTTTGTAAGGGGTTTTAGTTTAGACTGTATTTATGATTAGTAGTAGCACTTCTTTATCAATATGTTAAGAAAGTGATTTCCTGAGTTCATTACTGTATTGCTGCGGGGAAAAGAGAAAATATGTAGCAGAACAATGACCTTAGTCTTCTAAAGGATGGACTTCAGCTTCTTGAGTGAGTTGTAGATGAGATCCCATGGGAGTCAGCGGTGGAGAGTAAAGAGGCCCAACACAGCTTTTTGATTGCCAAGAGTAGCCTCATTCAGGCATGGGAACTGTGTGTTTTGAAGCTCAGGCTGAGGGGATGTGGCAGGAGGTCCACATGACTGAATGGCTCTGACTTCACTCAAGTGCAGAAGCCACTTGTACATGGGTGGAAGTGGAGATGGGCTACCTGAAAGAAATACACATTGCCCAGAGGGAGCAGAAGAGCCGAGCTCAGCTGGAACTGAAATTTGTGGTGGATAAGAAAGGCAACAAGAAGGATTGTTACAGCTGCCTAAGCAGCAAGGGTGGTCCAAGGAACATGTAGATGTGCTGAAGAATCAGGTGGTGGGCCTACTGACAAAGGGAGTTGAAAAAGCTGAGTTACTCTTTGTATCTGAAGTACAGAAATATTCATCGGATTGGCAAATTACCATGTGAGTGGAAAACTGGCTGGGCCGATGGTCTCAGAAAGTAGGAGTTCAGATAATGGATTGTTAGGCATGGCATTCCTCAGGGGTTTGTATTAGGGATGCTAACTTTTAATGTCTTCATTAGTAACCTAGAAAATGGGATGCAGTACACCCTTAGGAGGTTCACAGATAACACCAAATTGGGGAGGGGTATGACTGATAAGTTGGAGGTCAGGGCTGATATTCAGAGGCACGTCAATAGGTTGGAGAGGCAGACTAATGGGGACCTTTTGAAGTTCAACAAAGTCGGGTGCAGAGTCTTTACTCTTGGAAGGGACCAGTCGCATGCAACAGGTACACTAAGGGTTGACTGGCTAGACAGCTGCCTTGCAAAGCAGGACCTGGAAATTTTGGTGGACAAGTTGAACAAAAGTCAGCAGTGTGCCCTTGCAGCAATGAAGGCCAAGCCCAACCTGGGGAGCATTAGCAGCAGCTTAATTGAGTGTATTCATTAATCCCCTCAATTCAGTACTTGTGAGATGGTGTCTGGAGTGCTGTGTGCAGTTTTGGGCTCACCACTACAAGGAGGATGCAGACATACTGGAAAGAGTCTAGTGGTGGGTCACTGAGATGGAGGCTGGAGCCCATGATATACAAAAAGAGTCTGAGAAACCGGGTTGTTTTGTCTTGAAGAAGGGATGGCTTGAAGGGGGCTTTCTAGTTTCTGTTTTCAGCAATCTAATGGGTGGTCATGGAGAAGACAGGCTCCTGGAGATGCAGAAGGAAAGGGTGAGAAGTAGTGGTCTGATGTTGCAGCAGCAGAAAGTCCAGATATTAGGAAGAACTTCTTCACAGTGAGGAAGGTCAAATGCTGGAGCAGGTTGTTCAGAAAGGCTGTGGCATCTTCATCCTTGGAGGTGCTCAAAACTTGCCTAGACAAGCCCTTGAGCAATGTGGATCTGACTTCAAAGTTGGCTCTTGTCTGTGCAGGAAGGTGTACTAGACAGTCTTCACAGGTCCCTTCCAACTTTGTTCTTTGGCTCCATTAGCAGCAGCATAAACATCTTCAAAGAAGATTCAAAATACAATAATGGAAACAAGAAGAAAGCCACAAGGCAAAAAAGCAAAAAGCCAAAATTGCAGAACTGAAATAAAAAGCATGCAAGAGAAGAATTGGTTCTGTTTGAAGTCTTGTAATTTTGAAAGTATAAATTTGCATGTATAAGACTTTTTATGTTTGTGTAGAATTTATGACACATCTTACTCCTTTTGTTTTGAGAGTGGGAGAAATGCCATATTAAGCTCAATTGTTAGCCACAATTAATTAGAAATCAGCGGCTGGAAACAATCAGAATGTGGAACACATTTCTTTTGAACACTGAAGGAAAAGAAGTGGAACAAAAGAGAATCAGAGCTGTTATGAACAGACTGAATTTTCTATCTTGAAAAATGCATGATTGTTTCTTGTTTTACAGGACGTAAATGGTAAGAGAAGTGTGGATAATGTCCCCTGCCCACTTTCCATCCCCTGATGGACTGCAACTGTCTTGGGATGTCAGTCAGCCACTGTTAATCCCTGTATGAACTCACACAATAGTGCAATTTTCAACCTTGTTACCTGTAAATGAGCTTGCTCTCATTTTCTCAGCTGATAGACCTTGATGTGTGAAACTGTGCTGACACTGATAATGTTTATGGGCTGAGATAATCACTGATGGTGACTGAAAAAACAAAACCCAAACCTAAAATGGTGCAACTTGTAGTCTATCTAAAATTTTCATTTTATAAAAGATTGAGACTTGTGTAATCTGATGTCAGTCTCAGGTGCTTTCTTGGTTTACAATGTATGTGTGAGATGTACACGTGTTACTTGGCTTAAAAAGTAAAGCAGAATGTAATGTATGTGAGTTCTTGTTTGCCTTTATACAGTAGTGTCTGGACTTTTGACTGCTGCACAGCAATGCCAGCTGACTGCTGTTTGGATAGCAAGAGGTCAGTTCTGCGCTGCCTGCCAGATTGCCTGCATCGAAGAGAACCTCAACATTTCTGCTGCCACATCAGGTCAAAATTTCTGGCTGACAACAGAAGCAGATCTTGAAAGAAAAGCTTTTGGTCAGATTTATGTGTTTGAGTGTTAAGATGTTCTGCCTTGTGGTTTTTTTTTTTTTCCCCCCCGACTCCTTTGTTTTATGTAGCTGCGTAGATTTCAATATTATGACTTATCAAAATGGTAATTTTTTATTGGAAAAAATGATGAGTGAATAGCTACATGTGGTTCAAGGGGTACATTCTTACGTAGTTCTGGTATGCAATACTTTTATAATAAAGTTCTATAAAATATGCATGATGAAGTGTCAGTATGTGTACTTGATTTAACTTCTAAAAGGTAGACAAAGCAGATTAATTCAACATTGTATTAATGATAAGATGTCTGGGAGTAGTTACAGCCAAACAAAAAGCTGTTCTGTTAGTACTGGATTCTGAAACTCCAACTCCCAAACTTCAGGTTGTATCTTAGTCCTCTTGTGTCGTTTTCTATCTAGAATATTTAGAAAAGCTAGCTGCTGCTTTGCTTATGTTTAGGAAAAAGTAGAAACAAAGGTGTGCCTGTGATGTAAATATACTTGCCAATACTGTAAATTGTGCTGCAGATTGACGAAGTTAATTTGGTTAGTTGGTATTGTGATGTAATCAAACAAGAAACATAATTATTTCCTCTGTCACCTCAATTTTTCTGTCTTTTGGACTTGTAATTCAGGAGGCCATGTAGTTAACTGGATTAAAGAATTTAAAAATGACAGTATTTGGTGGGCACAGCTGTTCGAAAGTTTCTTCACTGCCTTGAAGGAACTGACCTGTGGCAGTTCCCTGGCTAATCTAGACACTTATGTCCAGCCTTTAAAATTCTTCCTCTTGCCCCAAACAAAGTAAGTTCTTGCTGGCTGGCACTACATTTTTCTAACTCATTGTGATCAGTCTGAACTTTGTTGCAGTTGCTGTTTTGAAAGACAGTGGGATAGATTTAAAAACAAAGTAACTTTTAATAAGTCTTTCACGATGAAACATTTTATTAGTTGTTTATCTTGAGCTGCTAAAACTTACAAAATGAGCTGCATATGATGTGTTTCAAAGGCAATGTTGTGATAAAATGAGGTAAAAAAATTTAATACATTATAAAAAATAAATACATTATAAAAGGAACAATCCAAAACTGAACAAAATTGAGTAAGAAAGACTAGGACGATGACAAATATAATAATTATGTAGTGTAACAAAAAGGAAGAAGGTGAATTTCAAGACAAGTAACAGGATGATGGGAAATTGAGGCTGAGAGATAGGAGATTAAATCAGTGTGGCGTACTGAACTTGTTGTCCAGTCCAGATGTAGAGAGTATTGCAGTAAGTGTAATTTTTATGTATATCTCACTGGAATATTTTTCAAACCATTGTAACGAATTTTTGCCTTTGAAACTTACACTGGTTTTAGTGGGAGCCACATTTAGCTCTCCACTTCCAAAAATTCCTTGTCCTGTCTGGCCACACCAGGGCATGTTGAAATGTAAAATTCTGGTGGGTAATGAAAAACATGTTGGTACCCAATGAAGGACATCCTGATGCCAGTGTGTGTTCTATAATTGAAATAATGTGTGCTTTGGGTAATTGGGTAAAATGAAAAATGCCACACCCAAGTATCCACAGTGAAATGTCCATGTCTCTGTAACAACCAGCATGCTGCCTTTTCAATGAAAGGATCATCCCTTAAAACGGCAGATAAAATTTCTGAGCAGATTTTCCTAAATGTACTTCCTAGCACGGGCCACGTGAGGGCAGCGTGAGACTATTGTTAAATTCAGCCTCTATTGTTTCAACAGGGACCTTGAGTGTCTTGCCTTGTCACTTCATTGCAACAAAATGTGAATGCTAGTATCAAAAGTTGTAAAAATAAGTGATTCAACTTTTTAAATGGCTGCTTCTCTGATGCACAAAGTTTCTTGTTTGTGGAATCAAGTTGCTTCAGTTCAGCATGGTTGGTATGGATAGATAGCCTTTTTCAGTGTTTTCGCTTCTAGTTGATACAATCTTAAGACCTGCCATGTGATAGTTTGGGAAAAAATCTTGCTGGTGTCCTTGTGCATCAAGCACTGATTGTCCTTGAGAATTTTTCATATACACTCGTGTTTATATGAACTTGATGTTTTCTGGCGGGTCCTTTTCAAGAGCTATCAATGCAAGTGTTACCAAAATTATACTTTGTTTCATGTTTTGGAGGTGGAATGTGTAAAAACATATATTCACATCTAATAAATTGTCACTGCAGGCACATAAAACATAGGTGGTTACATAGCACTTTCCTATAGAAATCCTGCCATTGCTGTCTCATTATTCAGACAGGTACTGGATTATTGCAGTGTATCATTACATTTCTAGGACTATTCAGAACATTCAGAGGGAAAGGGTCGTAAAAGGTCTCTGAATAATAACTAGAAGTAGACCAACAGCCACTTAACTGTAGTCTTCTTCTTAACTGTAATTATATATCAATATAATATTTGTTTCAGGAATTATTTGGATTTATGCACAGTATTATAAAAACCCCTACGGAATAATACCGTCAGTTTTTTCAAATCACTCTTTAGATGGAGGGTTGCATTTCAGTCAGGAGGAGCATTAAAATATAAAATGAGGGACTGAATGCCACATGTTGTCAAGGGTATTCTGAATCTCAGAATTGGCTCTTTTAATTTTTTATTTTGCACCTCCCCCCACCCCGCCGGTGGGCTTCCCCTAACTGATTCACTAGCTTCTTCCATATGTTTGGTGGTGGTGGTGCCATGCATGCCTCAGAACTTCCTGAAGCAGGAACTAATCCTGTGTATTTCATAGGAAGCATTGCAATTAACTGAGGAAAGAAATAATTTGTCTTACAATCTCTGCTAAGAAGTGATGATTGTATGCAAAGGTCTTGGGCTACAAGGATCAAACAAGAAAAAAGCAAGTTTTAGATACACACCGCTGTGTGAAAGCAGTTTTGATTTTGAGAGGATGAGAAAGCGAGAACAAATAAATGTAGTCTAAAGCAGGACTAGGAATATGAATCTAGAAGCAGGTCAGTGTCAGGTTTGACTGAAATTCCTGTTATTTTGCTATATTACTAGGGTTTAGTAACTCTCAAATGAGCAGAGACTATTTTATCCCTTAAGAAGTCCCATTGTCTTGGTGGACTAAGGCTTAGAGTAAAAAGGACCATATTCTGGCTCTTTGTTTCTAAAATTACACTGTCACTAACTAACTTTTGAAGATCTAAATGGTAAAAAAGTTGTTCGCTGAACTCTGTGGTATACAGGCTGGGCCTTAACTTCTGTGAATAGGAAAAACGCGTGAACAGTGTAGTGTCAGATCCTATCTGACCCAGTGGGGAGGAGCTTTATTGTGACTCTTGGGAGATGATCCCGTGCTACCCACCTGTTGCTGGACAGTGAAGTTTTGGAGCTATCAGTCTGGTCTTCTCAGTAAGTTACATGTTCGCACTGAGATTTGCAAGTACGAGGCAGCTCACAAGATGACGTCCTTGAGCTGTATGTTCTACTAAGCAGAGGGGCCTGTTTGTTTGCCAGAGCATCATGAGTATGTGATGCTAAATAAAGAATTCCAGATTAAGGGAAAAAAAACAATGCAGGAGCGCTATTTTTAGGTTAGCTGCAGACCAATGTTTGAGTAGAAGGCACGGTTGTAATTCTGAATTTGAAAGTTGTAGCAATAAGTAATGAAAACTAATGGAAGATTTGTATTTCAGGCTACGCTGCCTCATCTGTAAATAATCTTCAATCAATAAGAAAAATATATTCTGTTTTCTTTGTGCTTTTTCCTAGTTGCTGCATATGTGTGTGTCTGTACATTGCTGCTGTTAAAATAGCAAAACCAACAACATAAGACTTACTCATGGAATCATAAGGTAGATGAGACTTTTAACACAAAACATATCTAATTTCTGGCTTTAGGATGCCAATGATTTGAAAAGGTAAAAATGAAGTAGAGGGATATATTTTCTGAATCTTAATACCCAATCCAAAATACCTCAGGAATACTCCTTTGAAGATGTAAATTGTTTTAAAGAATCTTAGTACTCAGTTTAGAATACCTCAGGAACACTTCTTTCAAGATGTACATTGTTTTAAGGGATTTTTTATTTAAAAAAGTAAAATAGTGAAAGCTGATAGGTACAGTTTGGCTCTGTAAAATCAGGAATTACTTCTCCTTTGGCAGCCCTTCCCTCACTGTGGGAACCTATTGACTCCTTGCAACTTTTTCAGAGACCTGATTTGCAGAGGTCTTCAGGGCTTGCAGTTTGCTTTATACGTGTGTCCTGCGCTTGACAAAGCTCCTAACAATTTGAAAGAAAATGCATAGCTTTAAATACCCTAATTCACTGGACAACATCTTCCATTCTCTGTAGTGTAGGTGCTTTCAGAGTGTCACAGAGTGGTAGGTGACAAGCAAGGGGCACTTGGGAAATAGGTGAAATGGAAAGGCATTTAATTTTGAGGTGTAAGAGCAGCTCAGAAAAAAAGTTTTCCAGTCAGCTTTTGTAATCCTTCTAAACCATTAAAAGTTGCTACTGGTGAAGCTCATGTCTGAGTGTTTTTGTATTTCCTACTTGTACAGGATTGGTGCAGTAGGAACTAAAGCTGAATCTTAATTATATTTGGGCCTCAAAGTTAAGGTCTTACAATTTTAATTTTACCCAGCTGCTTCAAAAATAGCCTGTGTCTCTTTACAAAGTACTGTAGTTAATAAAATAAGAGTTGTAGGGATATTTTAGTAGTTAATTAAAGCAGCTGATATGGGAAGAAACAGACGAGCTTTTGTTTTCAGAAGCTCTCTTCATGTTTGATGTAAAAGCGGTAGAAGTGTTTGTGCAAGTGTATTCTACTATATCATTACTTGCATTAACAATCTAATCCAGATGCTGGAAGGCCTAGTCAGAGGAGATGCATTACTGGACCTCTTGCTCACCAATGCAGAAGAACTTATTGGAGGGCTATAGGCTGGTGGTAGCCTGAGCTGCAATGATCATGTCCTGGTGGAATTCATTATCTCAAGGTATATGGGCCAGGTGAAAAGTAAGTCAAGACCCTAAACCTTAGGAAAGTGAATTTTCAGTTGTTTAAGGAACTAGTGTCTGGAACCCTGAGAAACTGCCCTTCAGAAATAAAGGAGAGAAGGGAGCTGGTACCTCTTTGAAGACGTATTCTTTAGAGCACAAGAACTCTTGATTCCCACGTGCAAGGAATCAGGCAAGGAAGGCAGGACGTGCAAGGAATCAGGCAAGGAAGGCAGGAGACCATCATGGCTGAGTAAGGACCTGCTCGTCAAACTGAAACACAAGAGAAATACATAGGCAGTGGAAGCAGGGACAAGCATCCTGGGAAGAATACAGGGATACTGCTGGGAGTGTGAGGATGGGATCAGGAAAGCTAAGGCACAGCTGGAGCTACATTTCGCAAGGGATGTAAAGAATAATAATGGTTTCTAGAGATACCTTAGTCAGAAAATGAAGACAAAAGAAATTGTAAACACCATCTCCCCTCCCAATAAATGAGACAGGAGATCTTGTGACAACTGACACGGAGAAGCTGAGGTATTCAACAACTTCTTTGCCTGAGTTTTCACTGACAATTGTGCTTCCCACAGCTCTCGAGGTCCTGCCTATCAAGGACATCTGCCTATCAAGGACATCTGCCTATCAAAGACATCTTCCTATCAAGGCAGGGACTAGGGGAAAGGAGTCCCACCTACTGTGGGAGAAGATCAAACTCAAGACCCTGTAAGGAAACTGAATGTATACAAGTCTGTAGGACCCAATGAGATGCATCCCAGGGTCCTGAGGGAATTGTCAGATGCAGTTGCTAATTCAATGGCTCAAAGTCCAAATGGAAACCAGTAATTAGTGTTATTCTTCAGGGATCCATGCTGGGACTACTGCTGTTCAGTATCTTTATTAATAACATAGACAGTGGGACTGAGTGCACCCTCAGCAAGTCTGCAGATGACACCAAGCTGAGTGGTGCAGTTTATATGCTAGAGGTAAGGGATGCCATCCAGAAGGACCTTGACAGGCTGGAGAAGTGTGCCAGTGTGAAGCTCCTGAAGTTCAACAAGACCAGGTGCAAGGTCCTGCACCTGTGTCGGGACAGTCACCAGTATCAGTACAGGTTGGGTGGTGAATGGATTGACAGCAGCCCTGCAGAGAAAGACTTGAGGGTGTTGGTAGAAGAAGAATTAGATATGAGTTAGCAGTGTGCATTGCAGCCCAGAAAGTTAATCGTGTCCTGGGCTGCATCAAAAAGAGTGTGGCCAGCAGGTCGAGGGAGGTGATTGTTCCCCTCTACTGTGCTCTGCTGAGGCCTCACCTGGAGTACTGCACCCAGATCTGGGGTCCCCAGTATGAGAAAGATGTGGACCTGTTGGAGTGGGTTCAGAGCAGGGCCAGAAAAATGCTCAGAGGGATGGAACACTTCTCCTATGAAGAAAGACTGAGAGAGTTGGAGTGGTTCAGCCTGGAGAGAAGGCTCCGGGGAGACTTATTGTAGCCTTTCGATATGTAAAGGGGGCAACTTACCAGAAAGATGGAGAAAGACTTTCTGAAACTGAAAGGGTGTAGATTTAAATTTGATATAAGGAAGACACTTTTTAAGGTCAGGGTGGTAAGATATGGGAACAGGTTACCCAAAGAAGTGGATGCCCCATCCCTAGAACTGTTTAAGGTCAGGTTGGATGGGACTTTGAGCAATCAGATCTAGTGTAAATTGTCCCTGCCCAGGCTGGGGTGGTTGGACCAGATGATGTTTTAACGTCCCTTCTAGTGCAACCCATTCTATGAGTCTGTGTTATTTGCTGGGAGCAACTCCAGTTTCCTGCCTGTACTTTGTGATTGGCCAGCTGAAAAGGTACTTGCTTTTTCTGGTTGGAATATGCAGGCTGCTGACTGGGCTTCAGTAGTTAAGTACAGTTTTCACAGGTTAGGTTAGATGCTTGCTTGATTTTATCTCACCAAAGATCTGCCTTCTATGAGCATTTAACGGGAGCGGAGTTTAATCCTTGAATTAATATATGTGAAAAGTAAACATGACAGAATAGAACATGAGTCAGAATTAGCAAAAATGTTAACAGAGTCATATTCCCACCATTTTTCTCAGTACATCTGGGCTGTGATTGCCTTAGCTGGAACAGTGTAAACTCTGAGGTTTTCTGAGCTTTGTAATAGCACAAGCAGGAAGGGAATGTATTTTAAGTACTGTCTGTGGCTGTGACTAAAGAACATATTTTGTAATAAGCTGTTTAATGAACTGAAAATATAAAATGGTTGTATTTTCTTCTTTAGATTTCTACTTTAGATTGATTAAATGCAAGCTGCAGAACAAAAAACCCCACTGGTTTAGCTTTGACACTTTTGACCACTATAATAGGGGAAATTAGTGTTCAGCTGCCGCTAAATTTATTTTTGTGTTTTCACAGAGATGTGGATGAGAGATGGAAGGTGGAAAATTAATTTGGGAACAGTCAATTTTCATTTACCTCAAAATACATTATGAAGGCACTGGACCCCTAGGGAAATACAATGCAGCCTTGAGATGCCTGGCAATGCAGGAAAGAGGAGAGTCATGAGAGGCAGTACCTCTGTATGCTGACCTGAAGAAGGATTGCTCAGACTTCTGGCTTCTCTCCCATGAAAAGTTCAGTCAGAATGCCAGAGCTCTATTTCATGTCTTTCCAGAATGTGTGAGTTTCCACACTGTTGCTCATTTCTGTCTCATTTTTGAAAAGCACTGACTTTGCCTGTGCTACAGTGATTTCAAGTGTTCATATCTAAATACTTAAAGATACTGGACTCCCTTTTCTTCCCCTAGTGATGTTGACCTCAGCCAGACTGCTGCCACCATTTGTCATTCTTGTAGGTACACTAAATCAAACGGGAGCTTGGACTGTATCAAGCCTTAATCTCATTCATATAGGAAATTGGTTTTGGATAGCCCAGCTGACTAAAATTTTTTTGTAGTGGGGGTGTTTTTGGTGAGTTCTTATCACTGACTGTGAAGTTCAGGAATCAGTTTTTCACTAGGCAGCCTTTGGATAGTCTTTGCTTTCATTTTGTGTTTTAAAACATAAAATACTTTTTCTTATCCTCACTTAAGGTAATTTTGATAGTAAGCTATTAGCTGATTCATGAGTTTTGTATTCGGCTACAGCAGAGTGCCTCTGTGGGAAAACAGAATTAATTCCTCCTTCATATCCTGTTGCCAATTTTCATGAGGCTACATTTGTAGGAATGTCAAAAAAAAAGTGCATTTACAGGTAAGAAGCGATTTGAGCTTACAAGAATTTTTTGTAAGATATTCATAACCCAGCTCTGATAATAAATGAAAATAACTAGCACCCTACTAACACCAGATCTTGGCAGGGAAATGAGCAGAGCACTACTTGAGATCAGAAAGGAGACAGACAATTGCCTTAGTAAGAGCTTTGTCTTGCTTCTGAGTGGAAGTTAGAGTGCTTGCAATAAAGAGGCTGCTAGCAGGGTTAAGAGCATTTCACCTATTACAGCTATTGCTGCTTTTTCTAGAAAACAGCAGATAGCTATTGTAAATAGGACTTCTATGCACATGAAAGCTATGGATTATTTTCTGTTCATTTTTATGCTCCTTTTAATGTAAACTTTGATGTATCCATATCCACCAAAGTATCAGGTATTGCTATGAAAACTAGGCATGCGATTTAATATTAGATGCTTCACTGATAATTTCTGTTTATTTAATAGGATAGTTTGGGGTATTTCAAAACTGCTGACCATAATGCTGAGTTTACTGAAAAGTTTTGGTGAGCTGTATGTAGAGAAGTATATTACTGTAGACGTCTCTCTACATGCTTCCCAATGTACCTGATTAATAGACTGAATAGTTAATGAATGCTTCAGTTTTTGACCTGTCTGCCACCACTGGCAGTGCTGTGTCAGTGATAAAGTTCACCAGTCTGTTTCATACAGGTGAATTATTTTTGGCCATCTGTTCAGGGATGTAGTCGCTAAAAAAGTACGGAAAGAAAGAGTAAATTCCTCTGGGCTTGAATGTGCTGATCGGAAGGCTCAGGGCAGTGTGAGGGAGCCTGTGTCAGACTGTCAAATGTCCTTATAAGACAGTTTATGAGGGGACCCAATCTAGCAATATTTGGGGTGAGCCAGAGGTGGGGTTGGGAGTCGGGAAGGTACGTCAAAAGCCATCTCTGCTCGCATCTGGCCACCTGCAGTTAGAGCAGCTTGGGGGTGCTGCTGTGATTTTGAGAACAACAAGGACTCTTATTTATGAAAAGTCCCTAATAGTCCCTAGAGAATAGCAGACAATCAGAAGCTTGCAAAATGCTCTTAAGTCATTTTAACATCCTTTCCCAGGGTTTTTGTTGCTTTTGGGCAGCTCATTCTGCATTATGCCTAATAGCAGAGCTGCTCTGCATCTTGCTCAGTTTCTAAGGCCACCCTGTATCTGCCTGTGTTATCGCCACTTGTTTTGAGAGCACCTTTCTGATAGCAAGTTTCTGTAAATGAAGCCCTGCGGAAGTGAGGAAAGAGACTGTCACTGAGATTCTTCCAGTAAGACTAATGGCAACTACGTTTTCTAATCTGGGCAAGAATTTATGCCTTGTTATGCTGGCAGAAATGAAGGGATTTCATAATTTAGGGAAATATTTTTTACAATCTGCATGATAGACCATGACTGGTGCTTTCCTACAGACACAACTGAAAGTGCTAGGCAAGGGGGATGAGTCAAACATGGAAGCTGAGGTTTACTGTATGGTGCTGATATGAAAATTTCTTCATAGTATTTCCTCAAAATTAATTAGTTCACAGGAAGCACAGCTGATTGCTCATACACAGTGCAGTTGTCAAGATGGAAATAAACAAAATGATTAGACAAATTTCAGTGTTAGGGGAATGAGACTAACATTTGCTTATCGGTATTTCAGCTATACTCCTCGCATCCTGCAACTGCGATAAACAAGAGCTGGTCTCATCCCTCTAACATGGTATTTGACTGGGGTGTGCTGTCAGCCTCAAATAGTTCCTAGCGTAAGGGCTCCATGGACCACAGCATCTGTTTGTACTGACCACACAGTAACAAACAGCCTTGCGTTTGTGATCCGGTGCTGCGAACAACATATATCAGGCTTCTCTAAATATTTTTTGGTATTGTTTCCTTCTGTTGGTTAAACCATTGAAACAGTCCATTTGGCTTGCAATGTAAGAAGGAATTGTTTTTATTGTGCAAAATGTGTTTGATGCACCAACTATTGTTTTGTTAGCTCTGAACTATTGTCCCTCCATAAAGCTGAGTATCATTATCTCAACACCAGAAATAGAGGCAGCCTCCACTGACAGAAGATAATTTCAGCTCCCATCCTAGCTTTGCTCTAAGGAAAATTTTGCATCCTTTGCAGACAAGTGATAACCTTAAACTGAGTTCTATAATTAGTTTGTTCCTTTAAACTAAGTATTTGTAAAATGAGAACATGTGGCTAGGATAGGTAAAATTTGATTTGGTTATATAAGCATCTTGCCAAGGGGCTAAATGTTATCATGACTCACCTATCAGAACTGTCAGATCTTCCTTTTAGTATATTATTCTTATTATAAGTATGAGAGTTTAACTTCATTATATTTTTCATACCTCTATTTTACTTCAGTTAAGACTTTTACTTTCTGTTAAGTCTTTCTGCTGTTCATTAGGAGACCAAATCCAAAAGTAATTTCTTTTTTTGGCCACTGTGGTTATTTTTTGACACCATGTAGTGATCCAACATTTATTGACATTTATTTTAAACCATTTGAAATCCTGTTAACACGGAACACCCTATAATGGACACAAATAACAGAATATCATACTAAGATTTGAAAGTGTCTGCTGTACTTACTCATAAACTGAGTTCTAAATGTGTGTTTAGAATTTTTTTTAGTTTAAACTTTTTTTGTAAACTCTTAAACTTTTTTCTAGTTTAGGAAATTTGGTGTTTCATGAAAAGTTGCATGATATCCAGTTAAGTAACACAAAATTTAAATCAGAGTTTTTAAGCAAGAGAATTATGCAGAAGAAAGTAAGAGATGTTGGATAATTGTGTTGAGGGGTGATTCTTCTTAACATTAAACCTGGTTCTACTCAAATTAATGAGATTTTAAGGTGCATCTTTAATATCCAGCAACTTTTTCACACACGCAGAAATTAATACTCACTCAGAACACAATCACTTTTGGAATAATTTTTTGTGTTACTCTTCCACATCTGTTCAATGATCCTACCTCTGCTCTGTGATCCTCCAGTCAAATATAGGTGTGTGACTTATTTTGAGAAGCATCAGTCAGAAATGTGAGGAATCCAGGCAAGGAGTGATGTTCACGCTTACTCCAACATAGTGTTGCAACACAGAAAGTGACATGGTAAGGTTGCAGAAGCAAGAGGGGTTCTGTGCTTTGTTTTTGTTACTGGCGGGCAAAAAAGCTTTCACTCTAGCCTTACTCAGGATACCGTTCATCCCATCAAAGACAATGAAACTCCAGCTTGTGTTTTAAATGCTCCCATAGACAAATATTCTTTAACAGGGAGCTAAAACATTGTCCAGTCAAATCTTCCAAGAAAGTTCAAGAAAGATGTTGGGTATCTGCATGTGATAGTGAATTAGACTAGATTCGGGAAACTCAATGGGACACGCTTCAGAATTCAGTTTGTAATGTTGCAGTGGTTGGAAGCATTCTATTTGTTTCCTAATTTTCAATCCTACAATCATATATGTTTCTTCCAGGTATTTCCCAAGACATCAGTGTTTGTGTCCCATTAACACTCATTTCTTTGTGGATCTGTCATGCCCATAGTCCACTGACCTTTTCAGTGTGTAACTTAGTGTTTGGAGTAGCACCGATGAATGCATTAGTCTTTTAAGCAAGAGAATCATGCAGGAGAAAGTAAAGGATGTTTGAGTTTTGTATTTTTTTTCCTTTTGTTTTTAAAGAGGGTGTAATGAACTAGCCACGAGGCACCTGGATGTCCATTCTGACTTTGGCTCAAATTTTCTGTTACTTAAGGAAAATCGTAGGACTTTTAGAGGTGCAGCTATGGGATTTGTTGGCCAAAACAAACAGTTCATGTGCCCCATGCCAATCACCTTCTCAGTTGTGCTGATACAGCTGAGAGTACAAGTCCAGAGCAGTTTAAGCCTGTCCATGTTTGGGCTGTCAATGTTTCTCACCTGCCCCTCTTTGTGCTTTCTGTTCCCTTTTCTTGTGCCAGTACCCACACTGGTTCCATTGCATGATGAACTGGGAGGTGACTAGGCTAAAAAATTGTACTACTGCCACCACTATTTTTCTGGGTTTGCTTCCTGCACTGGCTTACCACACAGAAGCAGCGCAGAAGAGAAGGTCAGACGATGATCCAGGAGGGGAATGCAGGACCATTCCTTCCAGGCTTTAAAATGCCTGAGGCTGCCGTGGCACCATACTGCTACCTTTGCCTGAGGTGTAGACAATAAATAATAAATGCTGTATAAGCCTGTGTAATATCTTATTTCTGTAAAAACTGGAAATAGTGGAGCATGATATGAGCATCAAGACCCACTAAACAACATGTTATCAGTAAAGCAAAGTGCAGATGACAAATTGTAGTCCCTCATTTTTCTTCTGTTCTCTAATTGTTCATGAACAGATTTTTCTGTTTGGAATTTGTAACGTTTTCATAATGCCAGATGCACTGTGGATCGTTGGGCAATTCATATAACTGCAGATTCCTCACAGACACTTTTTAAATTTTGTATAATCATTGTCACTTTGTCTGTCATCAGATGGGTTATCTTTTGGGCGATGGCAGAAGGGGAGAGGGAAAAAATGACACCAAGTTCCTGTTTCCTTGTTGCTTTTCTCAAGAAAGTGAAAACTTTGATGTGAAAAGAGCCAGGACAGAGGCACTGTTGTCGGATGGCACGGGGCACATGGCTGGGTAAACTAGAATTAACCCAATACTATCCTTTTGTTTCCTACGTGATTTTGAGTCATTTGCACCATTCTTTTTGTAGACTATGTGGAGGTTCTTAGTACTGTGTTAGCAGGAGCTGTCTCTCTTCGTACGTTTGTACAGTGTACAGCACAAGAGGGTGATGATATCTATCTGTCTGTACACGTTGCCATCATTAATACCCGATTGTTGCCTGGAAACTCAGTTGCTATCTGACTAGATGACTACTGGTAAAGTAGTGCTAGTGTTCAGGTTAGGTTGAAGCCTTAATCCCTTGCAAAATATTTTTATGCAAGGCCGGTCATGAGGAGTGCATCTGGGTAATTCTCTAGCTTATTTAATTGACTTTTTCAGTTAAATAGCTTTTGTTATCTAACTTTGATTTTTCGCAAGCCCCATCTGCTCTTACTTCCCTTATTTAAGGTGAAAGTTTTTTAATTGATCTGTTTTCTTTCTGAGATTTGGAAAAACTGGTGAACTCTGCTTTCTGTTGAGGACAACTGCAGTGAGGTTCCAGCAGACTGTGCCTCATGGCGTTGGTGCGCTGGTCCTGATACAACTAAGTGCATGCTTCCTAAGTCAAGGGTAGCCTTTAGGTGAACTGCACTTAAAATAAAACACATGCCTTACTGGATTGACGTTTAAATGTCAGAGTGATTTTACCTCAGAAACGCTTACACTTAAAAAAGAAAAAGATAATTTTATTTTCCAAGGAGGAGCTTTAGGAACTTCTGAGTAGAACTATAGTGCTAACACTGTGCAGATTTCTTTAGTTAGCTCAGTCCTTGCAAAAGTTCTTTGCTAGCATTTTGGCAGTATGTAAGAACATGTCACTCACTTAGCCTTTTTCCCTTCTTTGCCTTAGGGAGCAATAATCTAGTGTCCTGTACATCTTGAGGTTATGTCTTGCCTGTCAGAATTTGTTCTAGATCACTAGTTTTCCTGATTATGATGGGATCAAACCACAAATAAGTGAAAAGTGTCTCAGCTGCCAGCTGCAGTACTGAAGTTCCAGTTCAATAGGAAGGAAAGGTGTTAAATCAGGCTTGATTCTTAATATTTCTATAGCTCATAGGGACTAATCCCTGAATGAAGACAAACCTTTTTTAAGGTGTATTACATAAAAGAATAATTCTTTTTTTCATTTGATGCATGGAGCAACTTTAGAATTCTCTCTTGTGTCCTTAGCTGTTTGAAATGATTAGGGTGTCTTTCATAGTTGTCCATATTGGTCAACCACAGAAGGGAATACAGAAACCAAAATTTTTAGGGGCTGGGAAGGAGGGAAATTAAGTTAAAATATTTGTTAAGGAGCATAATTCTGGAAACATAGTTGTGCTTGTAGCTTGCTGTAGCTCCTCCCTGAAGGTGAGAGTTGCTGGATATGTCTAAGGAAGCCCTAATTCTTTTTTCTGGCTTCTGGACATGCTTATTTCCCGGGACAGAGCAACGAGGTAATCTGACCTGCACCAGTGTCTGCACACCTGTGGAAAAATTTGACCTTCAGAGAAGTGTTTTTGCATGGACAAGGTTAACAAAGCAAAGGTTGAAGAGAGTGAGTGATTCTCTGATTTCTGATTGAGAACTAATGTCTGCCTCCCTTTGAAATGACATCCTCATGTTGTCTTTCAAATACATTAACAAAGGCACAATGAGAAAGGTCTTTTTTTAGGATTTTGTTTTCAGGACTGGTAATGGACACATCTCACATGCATTTGTAAAGCGAAGGAAATATAGTATTTGTGTTACATGTAGGTGGAGCAATACACCTTACAATGAAGATAATAGGGCTTTCTTGTGCACCATAGCTGGATTTGTGGATGAATGGTCACCTGCAAATTTTAATTATAATTTTTCTATTTCTGGTGATATACTATATTGTTACTATTCTTGACATCCAACTATAAAAAATAAGGCTGTAAAAGTCACAGTAATTTGTACAGCTCTGCAAGGTGTCCCTAGTAGTGCATAATATCTGCTATAATTTATCTAGGAAGATATAAATTCAACCCAAATCTCTGCAGCTTCTTTTGGGACCAGATCAATAGGAGACAGGGAATACATTACAGGATTGCCTCTCCCACAGAGGGAATTGGACAGGGAGAGAACTGCAGTGGATCTGCCTGATTTCTGTTGAGGCAGTTCTGGCTCAGTAATGAATCATGCAGTTACTGACTTCTGTGTGTTGGCATAAATGCAAAAGGAGAGAGAGTAAGATGTGTGTTACCTCTTCTCTCTGCCCTCCTGGAATAGGCAAGACTTTTTCTGGGCAGAAGCAAAGGGTTTTGATATTACAGGCGCTTTCTTTCTCTGGACATATCTGTGTGGCGATGCTGTCTTGCAGCTCCTCATCCACACTGCTGAGGTGCTGCCATATATACTAACTGGTCTGCAGCCAGCAAGTCACATCGGAGTACACTTCAAGGAAGAAATGAAGTTCAAGACTTTTGCCCTGGTCTTAGGCTCCTTATCCAGAAATTCTGGATGGTAAAACAAGTACATGGGATTATTACAACCCTGTCATTTCCAGATTCTGGTGTTAATTGGCATGATGTCACTTACAAACCTATTTAAGCTGCTGCTTAATGCTATGACATTCAACAGTTCAATGCCCTTAGCTAACTAATAAGACTTCACTTCTGCAGGTGTTGCAAATAAATGTGAATTCCAGCTGCTCAGAAAAAAAATTAATAGAGGCTTGCAGAGGACTGAATCTAATCCTGTAAGGAGTCTAGCAGGCATTAAATGAAAAAGAACAGTGACAGAAAAATCAGCTGCTCTGATCTGTGTGTGTTGTGCCTGTTTTTCTGAAACGATGCTTCACAAGTACAGATTTGTGTATGTATGCAACTTGTTTTTCTTACGAAAAAATGTGAGTAAAACCAACTTGACCTCAGTGCTCTGAAGCATCTGACTTAAATATGAACCAGACTGTGTGTGCCTTGCTTTATTTTCAAATAGACAATTTGTGATCTCATTGACAGTTTTCTGCTGCTCACTCCTATAAATATTTTCTTTGAATATTGCAACAGCTCTTCAGAGTGTCTTCTATCCAACAGTCTTGCCCATCTTTTCTTGGAAACTGCCTTGGTTAACCTTTTCTAAACAAGCTGTCTAAGTATCCCAAATGAATCTAAGAACCCGGTGTGTAAGCTCATCTTCCTTCCATCCTCCCTGACATTTTTCTTTTCTAGGGCCATTTCTTCAGCCAAGAAGACTGTAAGACTTTCCAAGATACATTTATAGTTTCAAATATTGGAATAGGCTCAGCTGCCTGTGTATTCTGTTCCTGAAAGTGGACAATGCTTATGAAAAAGTTAAGAAAGGCCGGGAGGAGGGTGGTGATACTTCATCAATATGCTTTTCCAGCAGTCTGAGGCTGAAAGTCTTTCTCGTCTAGAAGTAGTATCATTTGGGGCTTTTTGACTCTATTTAAACATTTTATTTTTTACCAATGGATTTGTCCAATTTTCTTTTGGATTTTAATGTTTCTTTGTTATCCACAACATCTTGCAGCAGTGGATTCCTCAGAGAGGAAAGAGAACATCCAGCTTGTCACATACACATGAATTTGCAGCCACCAATCCCAAACAGAGGACACTACATCTCTCTAGTTTATGGTTAGACCTTTAACATTTCTTTCTGAATGGGATTAGAGTCTCATTCCTTTCCTGGCACTTCCTCCCAACAGATTTAAGCAGCAGATTGAATCAATATATTGATTTCCATAAAGCTCATTTTTTAGGTGATGAATTCTCCCTATAGATGACATAAAAGAAACATAAAAGAGATTGGGCAGCAGCCATCTATGAGGTGGATATTATGATGCCTAAATTCCACTAGCAAATCTAGCCTAAAAATTTGAATTAAGACATTTTATCTTAAGAATTTAATGTCTATTCAGAGATGTTGTAGATCTTCATAATTACACTTTTATTAAGCAGGGCATTTATCTCCTCACCCTCCTTTCCTTCTATTTTCTAAGTAAGTGATTTTTTTTTCTGAACTTATATTGTCTCTCTCTGTATTGGAGATGTCAGTTTGTTATTGAGTAGTATTAAAAAAAATAGAATATTACTTCTCTAATTTCTACTTGAGGATACCACAAAAAACACTATGTCATTGTGTAATTTCATCATGAGTCCATATCATGAATACTGTGTGCAGTTCAGACAAAAGGCAATGTTTGAGCAACAACTTAAAAAAAAGTCAACAATGATGAACAAATGCACAGACTTGCTTTTGTACAAGAGGAAAGTTAAAAGCTGGTGGTGATAAAAGAAAAGCCAGTAAAATCATATGTTACCATGAAAAAGATCAATATTTTCTATTCCATACAATATAGTACCCTAAGGGCATAGAAGTGTCAGATTTTAAAAGATTTTTTTAATTGTTTATTAGAGGTATTTTATCACCTACCTAACAGGCTTGTATCTTTGTATCTTGACTTTGGGAGAAGTTAAGAAACAAATAAAAGGCTATAAATTAGCACGGCACCACTTCCGATCACATAGACTTTTGCATTCAAGAAATTGCAAAGGACTGGATCAACAATTAAGTAAGGCTTTGCAAGCATTCAAATGCAGTAGTCAAACTTCTGCAGCAGCTTTAGGAAAGATCCTGAAGCCTATTACGTGTGTTTGAGATTAGCTTTTCCTCCCCTAAATGAAAGAGTTTAAATACTCAGTTGAATGATTTTGTAAAATTCCCAGATCTTCTTGTCCCTGGGGACATTACCGCTAATATATAAACTACATTCCAAAGTTGTTCTTTTGCGTTTGGCCTTTATATGCCTTGTCCATTTATTTGACTGCTTGTGATGAGTCACAGTTTTCCCATTGACTCATTTGCTTTTAGACCTTCCAACTGTGAATTTATAGAGTCGCAATCTGCAGCTGAAAGATAGCCGTAACTGGTTAGCAAATATAAAACGTGCCTTAGAGGCACAAAATCCTGGGGTCACTGTAATGCATCGTCTTTAGGCAGAAGCTAAGCCAGTTACGTGCAGCCACTGCAGGTTTTAACATGTTCCTGTGCTGCAAACTTCTGCTGCAGAAGCCAAAAATTTCCAGGGGACCAGGACCTTCTTGCTGCAAATCCTTATCCCTAGAAACTATTATCACAGAAAGAAAGGATAGTGTGCATGCAAGCTGCTAAATTGTGCTTCCCTCCTGCAGGGGTGGTGGTCCAGTCCTGTGTTTGCAACTGAGATTGGCTTTAGGTCAGCTCTGTGTGTTGCAGATTTTTTCTGTTACAGTGTGAGGGGTGTGGAAACAGAAAAATCAGTAAAATAAGCTGCAGCTTTTTCTAATTTCTTTTTTTTTTTTTTTTTAGTAGGATCCAATACCTGTAATACAGAAAGTAGGTGCTAGTATGCTGTGTTCAATTTTGTTTTGTTAAATACTAGGTCTTTGGAGTGGAGCCTGTGTTCTTCTGTGTTTTATAAATCACCATGTACATTCACAGTCATTTAGAAATTCTTACTCTTAATGCAAGAGGAAGCTGTAAAAAAGGTCCATGAGAAGACCTGTGCACCTGGAAGCACTAAATCTAGTGCAAAGATTCCTGAAAGTTCCCAAGTGCATTAACATTTCCCCTGTCTAGAGTTAATGTTCTTACACAGCGTGGGTTTCAGATGATATTTTCCATTGTTCACAATCCAAAAGAAATCATCTTTGGGGGGTTAAAGATAATTTTTTTTTGTTTATTTTCAAGCAAGGATCTAAGTATCTCAAAAACAGTTTTCAGATGGAATTAAATCTAATTATAGATGGCTACAGATCAGTTTGATTTTGTTTTATGTGTTTCTTACTTTTTGCAACTGCAAGGAAGATGTTGGCCTGCTACAAAGGGACTTGCTTTTTAATGACCTTAAAACGTATTCTAATTGTAAATAAGCAGCTGTGTACTTTAAAACTCTTAATTAGCTAAAGGTTTACTGTGCTTAACAGGTGCATGTTTGTCTAGTCCAAGGAAGGCTGCCCTTCCCCTCTTGTGTCTTCCAAGAAAAGGTGTTTCTACTGGAGAAAATTAGTCACAACATCTGCTGCTGCAGATAAAGTATGAGAGATCCATGAACTGTGGAGTCTGCTTTACTGTTGGGTTGATTACATCTTCCTGTAGATTAGAAGTCCTTTAAAGAGTTTTAGGAAATGCTCTACAATCTGATCTTCCAAAGGGGGCTTTCTCTCTACCAGAAAAATAATTCTTTTTTGTTTGGGCATGTGGAAGGAGTAAGTTGCCAGCGTGCTTGTGCCTTAGACACATGTGGCTGTCTCTGGGATTGACTCTAATCTGGGCACTAGAACCATTGCAAAATAGTAAAGAACAAC
>NW_010549867.1:22496-28073 GCF_000687285.1 Phaethon lepturus
TCAAGTGTACTGAGATCTCTACAAAATAGACCAGTTGTCTTTTTGGGGGTATGTAAGTGTGCCACAAAAATATGTATAGCAGGTAAAAATATATTCTGTTGGAAGCCTCTACATTGTGATGCCACTCTGTAGATGTAATGTCATATGAGGGAAGACATTTATTTAGTCTGTCTTTGTTCTCAATGATATGGTTTTCTTTGTAGCCAAATATCTTCTAACATATTTTCCGGTTGCATTTACTCTCTAAACACTGTCTCTCCTCTGGTCCACATATACTGAATTTTTAGGCTTACAATTTGCAAAGAAGCAAATTCTCCCTACTGAAAGAATCCCTTATGTAATGGTGAATACAGTGTCACTAGCATGTAATTATATATGCAACCAATGGCTTTGATGGCAAAACGTTCATTGACTTTGATGTTAGTGAGCTAAGTCCCTTTGTGATAGCCTCAGTAGTGGAATGTTTTTATGTTGAGCTGGGAGAGCTTTGATTTTGGTTGTTCAGAAGTGACGGATTAAATCAAAACCCAGTTGTTGATGATGAATACCAACTGAGATAATAAAACAAAATGTCTTTAAAAATAATATTAAATAAAACATGAAATTATTTAAAACTGCAATTTTGTATTTGCTCTTTTCACTTTTGAGTGATAGTGGGTTACCTACTACTGTCTATGAACAATGCAATATTCATAGACTTGCAGTGAGGCTGCAAGTTGAAAGGTCCCTGTGGATCAGTGCACGAATCTCATCTGTTAAAGTGTAAACTTAAAAATAGTTGGTAGTTCTTTTTCTTAGTAACAGACAGAAGTCTGTATGCATCCTGTGTTACTGCACCAACTTTCCTAACTTAAAATTTTTCCTGCTTCTGTAGGGCTCTGCAATGTATTTGATCTGCATCAGAACTTCTGCAGATCCTGTGGGTGTTTTCACGTTAGTAAAACACCTGTCTTCTCAAGTTAGTAATACACTATAAAGCTGCTTGGATTCTTGTTTGTTAAGGGACTGCTTTGTCATCTAGGCACTATCAGATATATAAAACTTGGAAATGGTAAGATGTTCCTGCAGGAAGAGCACCAAATCAAGTGACTTATATGGGGGTCACAGGGCAGCACTTCCCTATATCAGAAAGAGTACAGCATGTTCGCTGCCTCCCATTACTGTGCGAAAAGGACTGCCTTTCTTCTGTTTGTGCATTTTCAACCTTTTTAGGCATCTAATAATCAGATGGACTCCAGGAGGAAAGCCTTTTCTCCCTTACTGCTCCTTGAACATTGGATGCTGCCTCGTCACAGTCTTGCTGTAAGCATTGTTACTACATTTGTACAGCTTTTAAAATGTTCTGTAGTGATGAGGACAGAGAGCTCCTGGTCCAGTAAGTGATCCTGTAGCTTTAGCTGAGTGCTGCCTTTGCCTGGTATTTTGCTGTATTTCATAATAATATCTCCTAAAGGGGACCAGGAGAAGATTACGTTTTGCATGTATGCTGGACATGTTACCTACAGTGTATCTGAAAATCATTTGATTTTCATAAGTAAGTGTTATAACTGAGGGCAGACTTGTGGTTTCAAGGTAGAAAAAGCACTACATATGAGCAGGAAAATGAGACTGAGCATATGCAGATGGGGAAGCACTTCTCTCTGGAACAAGAGAGAAGCACTGAGAAAGCAACACATCATTCATCGGCGTATGTGAGAAGTGGTGAGTCGGACTTTTGATGGCAATGCCAATGCTTCTTGCAAGTAGATTTCCAGTCTATAGGATTGTTCTAGGTACCTTTCATAAAGGTTTGGTTGCTGAGATTTTTTTTGAGGGCAGTGCGAACTCTTGCACAGTCACCAGTTTTCTTGAAATACTGTGTGGATGATATACCAGTGGGCAGTAAGTGGGGGGCAATACTTGTGTGCAATGAAGATGCTACTTGACAGGGCTTTCCAAGCAGGACTTGGAACAGGCAGTGGCTAGAGGTGGCGGAGCCTGCTGTGCTGAACAAATGACAGTCTGAACTTCTCAGAAGACAACCACTTGAGTTGGGGGACAGCCAGCAAGTTACAGAGAATTGATGTATTGGGAAAGTAATTTGAACTTCGGTTGCTGCATGGTGTAATGAAAGTCCAGCTACTTAAGATAGATGAAGCATTCTACAAGCAGCCAACAGAAGTCTCACAATCGACACTGAGAGCGTGTCCAGAGAAGGACAAGGAAGCTGGTGAGGGGCCTGCTTCACCACTCTTTCAGTAAAGAAATTTCTCCTAATAGCCAATATAAACCTCCCATGGTGCAACTTGAGGCCATTTCCTCTCATCCTCTCACTAGTTACTTGGGAGAAGAGACCAACACCCACCTCACCACAACCCCCTTTCAGGTAGTTGGAGAGAGTGATAAGGTCTCCCCTCAGCCTCCTCTTCTCCAGACTGAACAATTCCAGTTCCCTCAGCCGCCCCTCATGAGACGTGTGCTCTAGACCCCTCACCAGCTTTGTTGCCCTTCTTTGGACACGCTCCAACACTTCAACATCCTTCTTGTAGTGAGGGGCCCAAAAATGAACACAGTATTTGAGGTGCGGCCTCACCAGTGCTGAGTACAGGGGGACAATCACTTCCCTACTCCTGCTGGCCACATTATTTCTGGAACAAGCTAGGATGTTACTGGCCCTCTTGACCACCTTTAGCGTTGCAGGTTGTTGTGACCCAAGTGCAGGACCTGGCACTTAGCCTTCTTGACTCTCCTAGAATTGGCCTTGGCCCATTGATCCAGCCTGTCCTGATCCCTCTGCAGAGCCTTTCTACCCTCAAGCAGATCAACACTCCTGCCCAGCTCAGGGTCATCTGCAACAGATGTTAAACACATCATTGGTCCATGCTTGGATCTCAGGTTTACAAAAGGCAAATGCTTGTGTCCTCCAGACTCTGCTCTGCCCTTGCTGCATGGATAGCAGCAAGCTATCTGTCAATAAGCTTCTGAACTGCTGCAGTGTGTACAACATGATACTCATTTCAGGGTAAACTTCAGTTTTTGCCTTTGAACAGTAGGCTACAAACTGTGTTGTTTTAGGGGCTGGTTGGTGAGCAGTGTGATTAGACAGAGAGGTAAACATCCTAAACAACTTTCACAGGCTTGAGCAATCTCCTCTGTTAGTCAGACATGCCACCCTGTGAATACCAACTGAAACTGCATTGTCTTTGTACATATTAGTGTCCCCCATTCCTTCTACTGGATGAGATGATGTGTAGACTTGGAAATCTGTGCCCTCCTGTGGCTTGGATTTCTTGATGTCTGAATTTGCAGAGCCCGGTAGTATGGCTAGGAGTGCCTAGAAAGAAACCATGGGCTGGACATTGGAAGTGAGGAGGCTGAGGCACTTCTTCCCTCACGGTTTGTCATGTGAGAGGGACATATTTTTGTGGGGCAAAATGCTCTCCAGAGGAGGTTTTCGCTTCCTATCTCGAGGCTGTCCATCACCACCTCTCCTGGGCTAGTAATCTGCACTACATTTTCACTAGGGCTTTCTAATCGTGGTATTCAGGCTTTAGGAACTGGAAAACCTGTGACACTGCAGGGGAGTGAGAGGTGAGGGATTGAGAGACAGTAAGGGGTAAATCTTTGTATACATAAGTGAAGGACACTGTTCCTGGAGCTGGAGGAACAGATAAGTGTGAAATGAGCGTGCCAGGAAAAAGATGATGATTGTCTCCTTCAGAAGGATGAGAAGCCATACCACCATGACTAGAAGAATCATTCAGGAAAATAATATCCCGTCTCAGATGCCCTCTATTTTGGGGTATCTTTCACCACTGTGATTATGACATGAAATAATTTCTCCATGTAAATACGTGCATGAAAACTTATTCTCTTAAATGCATAGAGAACTGCCTGTATTGAGACAAAGGGAAGGACAAACAATGAAAAGGCTGGGGAATCATCCCAAAAGGGTGAAGGGAAGAACTTAGGAGTTTCCTAGAGGGTTTTTTCAGCTCACTGTGCCAGACCAGTTTTAGAGAAACTCCTGGTTTGTCCTTAAAGACTGTAACTGGATGCAGTCTTGAACAGAGGTGTCTATGGACGGGCCTGCTCTGCCAGCCCTGAGTATTTAGGATCTAATATGATAAAACCAGCAGCTGCAAATAGGCTCAACAACAGAGAAAACCTGTGTGAATGACAGACTACTGGGACTCCTAGAATTTTTGTCAGTGATATGGAGCTTGTGCTTGTAAACATTTTTCAGATAATTTTGTATTAAAGAGAAAAATTGTAACAGTGACTGTGAACTAAGATTTGTCTGGTAACTGATTATGTACTTTTGCCTTAATGTTAGGGGTTTTTTATTGCTGTGTTTTCTTGGCAGGTAGGAAACAAGTCTTTCTGAAATTTACTGCAGTTATCTACAGATGTCTGGCAAACTTTGGCTATCTTTAGACTAATATTTTGATATTAGCCTAAATTATCCTTAATGATAGGATCAATGCAGGATTGGGCAGTGAAACTACAGATAATACAAATACTTCAAGGGATATTTAATCTTTGGCTATATCTAGTTATTAATTATAGTAATTTCTTTAATGTCTGCCACAAGAGACACACACCGGGGCTTTGTGTTTAGGTGCTTGTTTCTAGAAGGGTAAAGGTCATATGAAAGCATGCCAAGAGATACAAAGGATAATGATAACTTAAGGCTTTTAAAATGTATTTTAGAATGACTACCACATTGTTATTTTGTTATTTGAAGTACCCTAAATTTTCCTTTGCACTAAACAAGTAATATTTCATAGATGTAAATTAAATCCATGAAGTATAGGTTTCTAATGTCATCTTCATTATGAAATATGACTTTCTTTTGCTGCTGATCATAGTAGTTTTTCTATGTATGTTGGAAAACAAGTGCATGCCTGTTGGTTTTGTTAAGATACCATTTTCTAGAACAAGAGTTAATAAGATAATCAGGTGGATATCATTGATTGATCATACAAGCAAGTATCAACCCACAGCTACCTTTGATATAGATATGTCATTGTAGAAGTAGCTGCAGGGCAAATTTGCATGCATTAAAGAAATCTGTGCAATTCCTGGTATCTTTAAAAGCATATGGGAATGAGAAAGAATATATTTCCTCATTGTTTTTATGTCACAGTATGAACAAGTATCAAGCCTAAAATGAAACTGGTGACATCAACACTGGAAGCAGACTGGGCTGCAGTGAGCATGCACTGGTGGAGTTCGCAGTCCTGACAGGTATGGGGCAAGCCAAGACTAAAATCTGGACCCTGAATTTTAGGAAAGCAAAATTCCACCTCTTCAGGGAGTCAGTCAATAGGACCCCCGGGAAACTGCCCTCAGGGACAAGGGAGCAGAACAGAGCTTTAAGGACACATTCCAGAGAGCACAAGAGCTCTCAATCCCCACATATAAGAAATCAGGAAAGGAAGGCAAGAGGCTGGCATGGCTGAGTCAAGACCTGCTAGTCAAACTAAAGGAGAAGAAGGAAATGCGCAGGCAGTGGAAGAAGTGACAGGAATCCTGGGATGAGTACAGGGATGCTGGCCGGTTGTGTACGGCTGGAGCTGAACTTGGCAAGGGATG
>NW_010549868.1:0-3274 GCF_000687285.1 Phaethon lepturus
TTGCCCTTTCTTAAATATGTTTTCACAAAGGTGCCACCAACTTCACTGATTGGCTTAACTTTGGCCTGCAGTGGGGCCATTGCCAAGCCAGCTGGAACCAGCTGTGTCTGGCACAGGGCAGCCCCTGACTTCTTCTCACAGAGGCCACCTCTGCAGGTGTCGTTGTATGTGTGTGTATGTGTGTCTGCTACGAAAACCTTTTCATACCCAATACACCTGTAATCCTAAGAAAATTGATTTCACAACTGAATGATGGCTTTTGAAGGAGTACAGAAAGTACTTTAAAACTTCTGTCTTCAGTAATTTAAAACTTCTGTCTTTAGTAATGTGCTTCATAGTCTGAATAGTGAGGAAAAATAGTTTATAACAATTATCTGATCATATGATCACCTGTTAATGACAGTCTGTAGTAAGATCAAAATTCTAATTTGGGCCCTATTTTTAATAAACTTTTCTACATGGCACCATGAAATATAGAAATTGTACTGACCGTTGCTACTCTGCTTTGTTTGTACTATTTTCTAAATTTCTTTGAACTTTCCATGATCTGTTTCTGCTAATAAAACTTTCTCATGTAACAAGATTTTACTTATCAGCTTAATGCCTTCAAGATAAATACTCAGTTGCCGAGGCAAAGAGCTCTAGTGCCAGCGTGATCCGCAGCAGAGCGTGCTAGCGCACTGCACAGGCGGATTTCCTGAACGGGGGGAACCTCAGGGGGGTAGTGTGGAGGACCCCACAGCTCGCGCAACAGTGGCTGATGAGATGTGGGCGGGGCCAGGAGCAATGGCAGCCAAGCCCCACACACATAAAAAAGAAACCCCTACAGAGCACTAGTGACCAGGAGCGATGCGAATAGGGTGGGTAAACAGGGTGTGGCACGGCAGTTTGTGTGGAAAGGCATGCAAGAAGGGCACTGTAGCTCTGCCAGCTCAACCAGGGAGCAATTGTATCCACCCGGCAGAAGGCTACGTCCTCTCCAAACTGCACCTGCCGTGACTGACGCAGCTTCCCAGGCAGAACTCCAATGGGATCACACTGATGCCCAGGTGTCAGGCTGCAGGGCGTGCCCTACTCTTATGCCAGTATCAGACCGCGGCAGTGAGCAAACCTGTGGGAGGTGCGCCCAGATAGAGGAACTCCTCTGCTTAGTGGCAGAGCTCCGGGAGGAGGTGAGTAGGTTGAGGAGTATCAGGGAGTCCAAGAGAGAGATAGATTACTGGAATCGCACCCTACCTTCCCTGGGACAGGCCCATCAGGCAGACAGGACACATGATATGGAAGATTCCCTATCCTCTCTCCACCTGACTGAACGGAGTGACTTAAGGGATAGGGGGCAATGGCAACAAGTTCCTGCCTGGCGCAGCAGGCACGTCTCCTCTGTGACTACCCCACCTTCCCAGGTGCCCTTGCATAATAGGTACGACTACCCCCCCCTCCCAGGTGCCCTTGCATAATAGGTACGAGGCTCTGCGAGTTGAACCGAACAATGACGAGGACAATGGTTCACCTAGGTTAGTGTCGCCGAGGTTAAGTCGACCTATGCACTGTGTCAAAACCAATTCCATAAAGAAAAAAAGATGAGTTATTGACGTAGGAGATTCTCTCCTGAGGGAAACAGAAGGCCCAATATGCAGACTGGACCCACTTCTTAGGGAAGTCTGCTGCCTCCCTGGGGCCTGGGTTAAAGATGTGAAGAGAAAGCTTCCTGCCCTGGTACGGCCCTCAGATTATTATCCATTATTGCTTTTTCAGGTGGGCAGCAATGAAGTTGCAATAAGAAGTCCAAGGGCAATCGAGAGAGACTTCAGGGCCTTGGGACGACTGGTTAAGGGAGCACAAGTAGTGTTCTCTTATCCTTCCAGTGGCAGGGAATGATGAGGGAAGAAACAAGAAGAGCCAGCAGATCAATACCTGGCTCCGAGCCTGGTGTCACCGGCAGATTTTTGAGTTTTTTTGATCATGGGTTGGTCTACATGACACCAGGCCTGCTGGTGACAGACAGGGTACGCCTGTCTCAAAGGAGGAAAAGGATCTTTGCACAAGAGTTAGCAGGGCTCATTGAAAGAGCTTTAAACTAGATTTGAAGGAGGAAAGGGATAAAACCAGGCTCGCTAGAGATAAGCCAATGTTTGAGGGACAGTGTGCTAGTGAGGTCCTTTGGTCTGCCGTCTCAGTGGAGGTAGGGGATCCACGCGGCAGCAAAGACACAAGGGTTATTGACGTGTTAGAAACCACGTAAGCACCTGAGAGCAGTCGCACAGGAATTAGGGCTTCTCCCCCAAAAAGGGTGGCAGGGTCAATGGCCTAACTGAAGTGCATCTACACCAATGCACGCAGCATGGGCAACAAACGGGAGGAGTTGGAAGCCATTTTCAGCTGGAAAAGTATGATATAGTTGCAATCACGGAAACATGGTGGGATCACTCGCACAACTGGAGTGCTGCAATGGATGGCTATAAACTCTTAGAGCTTGACGATGGTGATGAAAGGGTCGAGTGTTTATGGGTAAGAATCGGGGGAAAGGCCAACAAGGCAGATATCATGGCGGGAGTCTATTATAGACCACTCAACCAGGATGAAGAGGCAGATGAAATATTCTATAAGCAGCTGGGAGAAGTCTCACGATCACTAGCCCTTGTTCTCGTGGGGGAGTTCAACTTACCAGATGTCTGCTGGAAATACAATACAGCGGAGAGGACACGGTCTAGGAGGTTCCTGGAGTGTGTGGAAGATAACTTCCTGACACAGCTGGTGAGTGAGCCAACTAGGGAAGGCGCCCCACTGGACTTGTTGTTTGCAAACAGAGAAGGATTTGTGGGTGATGTGATGGTTGGAGGCTGTCTTGGGCATAGCGATCATGAAATGATAGCGTTTTCGATTCTCAGAGAAGTAAGGAGGGGAGTTAGCGGAACTGCTACCTTGGACTTCCAGAGGGCAGACCAAGTGGCTCACCAAGCCACTTTCAATCATTTATCAGCAGTCCTGGCTAATCAGGGAGGTCCCAGTTGACTGGAGGTTAGCAAATGTGACACCCATCTACAAGAAGAGCCAGAAGGAGAATCTGGGGAATGACAGGCCTGTCAATCTGACCTCGGTGCCTGGGAAGGTTACGAGGTTACGGAGCAGATCATCTTGAGCGCCATCATGCGGCACGTTACAGGGCAACCAGGTGATCAGGCCCAGTCAGCTTTGGTTTATGAAAGGCAGGTCCTGCTTGACTAACCTGATCTCCTTCTATGACAAGATGACCCGCCTAGTGGACGAGGGGAAG
>NW_010549868.1:3638-8892 GCF_000687285.1 Phaethon lepturus
CAAGGTCAAGTGCCGGGTCCTGCCCTTCGGTCACAACAACCCCATGCAACGCTATGCGCTTGAGGAGGAGTGGCTAGAAAGCTGCCTGGCGGAAAAGGACCTGGGGGTGTTGGTTGACAGCCAGCTGAATATGAGCCAAAAGCGTGCCTGGCTTGTATCAGAAATAGTGTGGCCAGCAGGACTAGGGAAGTGAGTGTCCCTTTGTACTTGGCACTGATTCTATGATTTCTATGAAATAAGAGGATCTGAAACTTACTGCAATTGAAGGGCCATTTATGAGGGCATAACTGATGCATCAAGAACTATTTTTAGGACTTGGTGTTATTTGGTTTTCCTGGCTCTGTGTGTTTTACATATGTAGGGCAATTGAAATACTGAATGTCTAGGGGATTGAAATGTTATACCAGTCTTTAAGAACAAAACTGTGGAATTTTAAAGGTAATTCTAATAAAACAGAAGGGAAACTTTTTGGGTTTTCTGATTATAGCATCTCCAAAGCTTATGTACATATTTGTTACTCTGCTTATCACAGAAACATTGATTGATATAAAAAGAGGTTTGAGAAAGTTATTATTGTCTTATATGGAAGTATACTGGTAGCTGTTATTACACACTCATTTTTTATATTATCACACCCATTTTGAAAAAGGGTAATAAGGAGGACCCTGTGAACTACCAGCCAGTCAGCCTCACCTCTGTGCCCAGTAAGATCATGGAAAGAGATCCCCCTGGAAGACATATCCAAACATGGAAGGCAGTGAGGTGAATAGAGACAGCCACCATGGCTTCATCAAGGGCAAATCGTGCCTGACTAATTGTCATGGTTTAGCTCCAGCCAGAAATTAAGCACCACGCAACTGCTCGCTCACTCCCCCCTCCCCCAGTGGGACGGGGGAGAGAATCAGGAAAAACTTGTGGATTGAGATAAAAACAGTTTAATAGGACAGCAAGAGAGAAGGAAACAACAATGATAACAGTAATACCGACAAAGGAATGTACAAGAACAAGTGATGCCAAATACAGCAATTGCTCACCGCCCGGTGATCGATAGCCCGTCCCCGAGCAGCGATTCCTGCCCCCCGGCTAACACCAGTTTATGTACTGGGCATGACGTTATATGGTAGGGAATATCTCTTTGGCCAGTCTGGGTCAGCTGTCCTGGCCATGCCCCCTCCCAGCTTCTTGTGCACCTCCTCACTGGCAGAGCATGAGAATCTGAAAAGTCCTTGACTGAGTATAAGCACTACAACTACTTAGCCACAACTAAAACTTCAGTGTGTTATCAACATCATTCTCATACCAACTCCAAAGCACAGCCCTATACCAGCTATCGGGAAGAAAAAAACAACTCCATCCCAGCCAAAACCAGGACACTAATCTAGTGGCCTTCTACAATGGAGTGACTGCATCAGTGGACAAGAGAAGAGCAACTGATGTCATCTACCTGGACTTCTGTAAGGCCTTTGATATGGTCCCCCACAACATTCTGGACTAGAAATTGAAGGGAGATGGGTTTGACAGGTGGACTGTTAGATGGATAATGAATTGGCTAATGGCTGCATTCAAAGTTAACAGCTCAATGTCCAAGTGGAAACCCGTAATGAGTGGTGTCCCTCAAGGGTCCGTATTGGGACCAGTACTGTTTAGTATCTTCATCAATGACATAGTGGGATTGAGTGCACCCTCAGCAAGTTTGCAGACAACACCAAGCTGAGTGGTGCGGTTGATACACTTGAGGGAAGGGATGCCATCCAGAGGGACCTTGACAGGCTTGAGGAGTGGGCCCATGTGAGCCTCATGAAGTTCTGCAGAGTCCTGCACCTGGGTCAGGGCAATCCCTAATATCAGTACAGACTGGAGGATGAATGGATTGAGAGCAGCCCTGCCAAGAAGGACTTGGGGGTACTGGTGGATGAAAAATTGGGCACGATCCAGCAATGTGCACTTGCAGCCCAGAAAGCCATTCGTATCCTGGGCCACGTCAATTGAATTGAACAGTGTGATAAATTCTTCTTGCTTCTGAGGTCCAGGATTAGCATACTTCATTAGGGGATTGGACTATCTACATAGTAGCAAAATTAAGTGTTAAGGCTCCCAGTGGAGGAAATAAAATTCACCAACTTCTCAGTGAAGTTGTAACTTAATTGCCCATGTCCTGGGGAGCTAAGGGAATAGAAAGGAGAGATTTCTTTTCTACCAAATCTCATTCACCTTTTTTATGTCACTACAGGAGAGACATTTACTGAGTTCATCCATAACTTTACAAATACAGAAAAAAAACCATCCCTTTAACACTTCTCACAGAAACAAGATTACGTTAAATCCCAGTGTGAACTTTTTCTGCTTAACAATTATACTGGATTAGTAGGAAAACTCAGCCAGTATTTGCATTGGTTATGGAACTTCATTCAAGCTCTTCAGATGGACAGATCTTACATGTGATAGAAATTAGGAGTTTTAGTTCTTAAAAGATATGATTGCACAAGGTGTTAAAACAGATGGTCCAGAGGACTTTTCAGCTTTGACTGAAAAGGTGGAAAAGTTAGCTTCTGTTTTAGAGGACCGGCAAGATTCAACCTTATGTCTGACTATTTTACAAGGAGGTTCAACTCACATGCCCAAGGCTGAATTACAATAATTTTTCATTTTTTCAAAAAGAAAAAAACAATGCATTGTTAGTGGAGCTAGCTACTTGTACTGCTTCTGAAGATCTTCTAGAAATAGCTATGCTTATAGAGAAACTGGAGATTAATTTTTAAATTCTTAGATCCTATAAAAAACAGCATGAGAGAGGCAGACATTGAGTTTCTGGAAAATCTGACCAGATGTTCAGTGTATTGTTCGCAGCTGGAACATTCTGCCTCTAGAAGGATATTGACAGTGTCTGAAGCATTTTTGATGCCCAGTAGCTCTTGTTGTTGCAGGTTGCCCGCTATGTAGAGGAAAAAAGTCATGTCTCAAACTTGAAGAAAAATACTATTGGAAATGAGAAAACAGTAAAGGAACCATTTCTCTTAAAACTTCAGCTGCAGAGAACAGGGAAGAAACTAATGTGTAGTTAGTAGTCATATCCTTACATATATACTGTTTCAACAAAGCAATGATTGGTAAGCAGGTCTGAAAGAAGGATATTACATGATTGCCTCCCCGTAGAAGGGAAACGGTGTCTATGTTGTCCCACACCCCCCCACTCAGAAATCACTGTGTACTTGGAACAGGAATGGATTTCCTTTCTGGCAATCTACAACTGACAGCCTTAATTAATTTAATGGCTTTAACTATAAAATAGGAAAACTTGTTTGCTCTTTCTCTAGAAATATTGGTGATTCTGTTCATTCTGTATACCTTGAAACTCTCAGTTTGTATGTATGTATGTAAAGTATGTAAAGTGCTTATCTGTCATATTTGTTACTAATATTTTAACTTGTTTTCAGCTATACTAGATAACGTTCTTTGTGGTTGTAGAGTGTGTTTCACCTTTCAGATTCATAAAGTAAAATGCTCACCTGAATTACTGGTACAGTTCTTTCTCTTTTGCTGTAAACAGTTGTGTATGCATGGAGGATACATGTGCAAAAAATTCATTCTGATCAGTATTTATTTTCATTGATTTTCTTCATAAGTGTTGGCTGCTGAACAGTGAGGAAAAACAACTGTGTTCTGATGCATATTCACTTATCAAGGGGAGAAAGGCTGGTGGGGTTAGGGCTTATAAAGTGATTTTGAGGTTACTGGGCAGGACTTAGCTTCTCAACAGTATTAACTAATTTTAGTCCATTTGCAGATCTTGTTGGTAAAATTATTCATTTCAAAATGGAATTAAATTAAAAACAAACAAACAAAAAAACATTTTCATATCCAGTGATTCTTTTCTGTTTTTCTTAAAACTCGTTAGTAATATAAGATTTGAAAAAAAAATCAAAACAAAAAACTATGAGCTGTTGGGTTTTATGTACAGTAATGAAAAAAAATCGCTCTGGTTTAAAGTACAAAGGAAATAGTTTGGCAATAGTTCGGAAATTTAATTGTAAATGAGAGATCACCAAGTAGAAGGAGGGAAGGGACCACTGAATCAAAAACTTTGAAGAAATATGCTTCCTCTAACAGAATGGAAAGACCAGTGTCTAGGAGATGGTCAAAATTTGGATTGCTCCAAGGTTAAGGATTAAAAATGATATCCTCTTATTTTGGAGTTAATACAGCATGCTAGGGTAGATGACATAGCAGGTGGGAAATGCTTCTAAAGAAGGCATAGAAGAATCCTTTGGTACTGGGCGAAAATGAAAATAGTGCTGTGAGTCTGTCCATGGGTCTGTTTATGTTGAAAGCTACTTCATATTTAAATTTGGAAGTCCTTGTTTGCAATTGCTTTTGAATGCCCAAGATCAGCCATTAAGACTTGTATTTCTCATTATAGATGTATGCTTTAAGCTACTTGGAGTGAACTTTTAAGAAAACTTCAGCCAAAGAAAGAAACTGTAGCCTGTCTGGATCCAATATCTTAACTTTTAAAGCAGTGATATGAAATTTTAGAGCGCATGTATCTTTGATAAGGACATAGCTTGTCCTAATGGAAAAATTAATGAACTACTAATAAAAAAATTCAAATCTGGACAAATAAGCACCGAGCAATTGTTGTTCATGCATGCTTAGCAGAAAAAATAAGTATTTACAATGAATTTAGCAGATGTGGGTGGTAGGGGTTTTTTTGCTTGGTTGGGTTTTTTATTATTTATCAAGCAATGTTTGTATGCAAAGAGGTTGAATTTTATATTTCTAGGGACTGATATTTGAACTGTACTTTTCTTAAATGCAATTTTTATAAGGTTTTATTTTATATTTACAAGAAGAGAGATCAGTGAGTTAATAAATAGGATTTTTCACAGACTGAGATTCCTACCTAACTTTATACTTAGGAAAATTAAGAGGACGCTTCCATGTCTCCCATGGATCAGACTTCAATTTCTGCATTTTCTTACTAAGAATCTTTAGACATCTTGTTCTTAAAGCTTTTTCCTGCCCCACTGAAGATTAAATTGAAAATCTAAACTGGTACAACCTAGGGTGTCATAACCCTGAAGATAAATACTGGTTCTCTTATGGTGTGTTCAGACATACTTAAAAAGTTAGATTGTGTTTGAATAGCATGAAAATACTGTGTTTATACACACAGAAGGTTCTCCAAAGAAAGAAAGGCCTATATTCTTTTACTTACTTACTTAAGCAAACTTACTGAGGGAGCGCTCGATCCCCT
>NW_010549869.1:0-1322 GCF_000687285.1 Phaethon lepturus
GTGGGGGACTGTGTCAAAGGCCTTGCAGAAGCTCAGGTAGAAAATGTCCATAGCTCTTCCCTTGTCCACTGATGTAGTTAGTCCAGCATAGAAGGCTGCTTGGTTGGTCAGGAAGGACTTGCCCTTGGTGAAGCCATGCTGGCTGTCTCGAAACACCTCCCTGACCTCCATGTTCCTTTCTGGGTTTCAACAACAAATGGCTCAGTAAAACAACTGTTTTAATAAGACAGAATAAGAAGAGGGATATAGATAGTACGTAAATCTTATGTCTTTTCAGATGCTGACAGTCCTGCATTCGTGCAACTTTAGATGGACTCCAGGTGGATTTTCCTACAGCAGTCTGTGCAGATGCCATCCCTGGAGAGAACAAACCTCCTTCTTTTTGTTTATTTGAGCTATCATATAATTTTCTTACAAGAAAAAAATCTATTATTCCTAAGGTATGTTCACATGAGAACTTCTAGCTGCTCTGTTAAATGCATAGACAAACAGATGGCATAATTGCCAGTACCTAGTGGGGGCTGCCTGGAGCTCTTCTCTTGCGATAAGCTGTTGAATTCATCCTACGGCCAAGGGTTTTGTGAAGCACAGCACAGCCTGAAGGCCACACTGGACGTGCAGCATGGCACAGGCTTGCAACTGCTCAGGTTGACTGTTTTGTGTACCACTAACTCTTAAATGTGCAACCAGTCAGGATCAATACATTGACCCACATACAGTTTATCTCTCCCAAAGATATATATTACAGATATATACATAATAGTTTCTCAAGCACAAATTACAAGGCATGATGTGGCTTGTACTTAAGCAGATACGGCTTGTTCAAGGTCACTAACTCCTCCAATACAATGTCTTCTGTGAGGCTCCCATCACACGTTAACAAAGCCAGGGTTACTAACATGTAGACAAGGCAGTTGCCCAAAGGAGCAAACTCCTAGGAGGAGGAAATAAGCTCTATTAATGATCAAACATCCTGCCATTCAGCACCTTCAGCTTCATAGCCATTTCACACAGCAGGAGAGCACAAATCATCCAGGCATCCAATAAACAGAGCAACTCTCCACAAATCTCTCTCTTTGAAGCAGAAATAGGGTTACAGAGATGGTTTCAGAGTTTTGTGGCTGGGCTGGCCACCACACGGTCCTGTTGAAAGGAGAATAAATTTTGCCTGAATTGCCTAAAAATCATATCTATTAAAAGCGTATAAAAGCTTCCTTGAATAGAGTAGAAAAATTAATAAATAATTGTTTTGCTGTTTCAAAACCTACACACCTTCTTTTAGATACCTAAATATTTGTATTCACAATATTTTTACCTTTGCC
>NW_010549870.1:0-2274 GCF_000687285.1 Phaethon lepturus
GGGCAAAATTATACAGGTTAATTTAAGCTCTTCTGAGCTACCCTGGCTGCTTCTGTCTGAACTGAACCGGGGGAAAGCTCATGCAACCCTCCCTGACAGCCGCAGTACGGCAGTGGCCGGGCAGACCAGGGTCATCGGCTCCTCCATCAGCAAAGCTAGGCCTGAAGCAAGCCCTGTCCTGGTGATGGTCTTCTCCACGAGGGACCGAAAACACTAAACCAGCCCTGTGCTAAATGGAGCCACTGGTCAGCTGGAAACACTGAGCACAGGGCTTGAAGATCTGCCTCTCTCAACAGCCGGGCTCTTGGCCCAGCTGGGGCTGGCTGTTTCCTAGGGTCTGGTGTGAACGCTTGCTGCTCTTTCACAGCCTTTCTCTTTTCCTCCCGAAATATGCCAAAGGTAACAATCTCCGGGGTGAACATAATACACTTCCAGCTAGGGTAAAACGGGTTTCTTGCCCCTCTCTGAGGACAACTGAGCACATGTCCATAGAAGATGAGCCCCAGCCCCCGGGCAGGAGGGCGAACGAGAGGAGGAGACACACCGTCTCCTCTCCTTTCCTAATGCCAGGGGTTCGGGGCAGTGGTGTTGGGTCAGAACAGAGTGTGCAAGGTGGGGCCAACTGGGGGATTAGGTTGCTTGGCCAGAAGAGAGGGAAGATCTAGCAGTCCTTCCTCTCAGGAGGGTGTACGCGATGCCCATCGAAGGGTCCCCAGGTGAGGCACCCACCCACGCAGACCCCCAGCTACTCGAGGACTTCCTAGGCAAGCAGAGAGAAGTCACTAGTGAGTGGTACATGCTGCAGGAGGTAGGGAGCTGCTGAGCACCAGCTTTCCAGATGGTGTGTTTGGATACAGGCTTTCACAGCCTACCAGCATCCTGATTTAGGGTTTTAAATCTCTTCTGGGATCCATGCCCAAGTGCTGACTTCTGCTATGCTACTGGAGAACAAGTAGTTTTTCCTGAAGCTGGGACATAATAGCTGCTGTATTTCTGTGGCACTTCAGAATGACACTTCTGTAGGCACTCCAGCATCAGCTCCAGCTGGGACTGGATTATATTGCTCTTAATTCTCCTGCTGCTGGGTAGTTACGATAGTCACCAACATGGGAAAAAGCATCTGCCTGCATCAATCTGCACTACTAGTTGCCTAGGAGCCCAAGTGATGGTGAGGTTCTACCCCAGCGTTTCCAGCATTGGTCATGGCTGAAGACAACACACTGGACTGGAAAGGTTTCTGGGCTGGGGATTGCAGTGGCCTTACTAAGTGTCAACCTCAGCCTGTTGCTCAATGAGCTGTTTTCTTCATGTAACCCAGTGTCCTTGACACAGCTTGAAATAAATAAATTGCAGTGTGGCAAGCAATGTGAGCAGCTCCCTCAATGGCTCCACATGCACCAGCACAAATTACGGGTTTGCTCAACTCCAAGGACGAGGCCTCTGTTTTGCAGTAGAAGTAGAAGAAAACATGAGCTCAGATTGCCCCAAGCGCAGCTTTGATTCTCACGTTGCACAAGCGCTCAGCAAGCGCGTGCAGCTACTGCAGCGACTGCCAGAGAGACGTGCTGGGGCCGATGGAGAAGAGCGACCTTGGAAGCTGTCACGACGGCCTGGGTGCTCCAGATGCTGTTGCAAAATCGCCTGCCGGGGGCTTCCCTGCTTATGTAACTTCTGGCACCACCTGTCTCTGGTGGCCAACAGAGATTGCCAAAAAGCTTTTCCTGCGGCAAAGCTTCTAGGAACAGACTTGTTTACCCCCTTCGAGCTGCTAAATCTAATCAAACAAAGCACAAGAGTTCAGTGAGGTGATAAACCTACTCTGCACAGGAGCTTGTGTGACCAGGGTGCTGGCTGTCAGAAGCCAGTACTGGCCATGGCTGGCAGCTCCAGGGTGGTAGTGGGCTGGGAGAAAGAGGGAGAGCATTGGGATCAAAACAGCAAAAGCAAACCCTGAAAGCTGTGTCTCCTTGCAGCCAGGGTGGGTGCCTGTTTCTGAGCACTGGCATTACTATGTGGCTGGCAGGCATCCTGCCAAGAAATGGAACAAGGCTGATGGCCCGTGGTTTAGAGAGGTGACTTTATTTGGGTGATAGAAAGCTTTGGGTGCAAGGGGATTCCCAGCTTTACATGTCATTTGAGTTTGGATGGCTGCAAGCTCATGGCAACAAAAAAAGCAAGCTGTATCAAAATTAATAACAAGCTACTCAATATGCAGCCCTGGCTGCTGAATGGCACATTTCTGTCCAAACCAGGGCTCAGACCAGCCAGGAATGC
>NW_010549870.1:2284-2992 GCF_000687285.1 Phaethon lepturus
CAATAGCCTGCTAGCATGTGTGTGGGGGCACATGGATAGAGCCAACGGAGCACCGCGCAGCTCCATCCTTGGCGAGTCATCTGTAGGGGAGGATTCCTCTGACCTTTTCCGTGGAGGAGATCCGCCAAGCACAGACCAGTCATCCTGTATCTGCAGCCTCCCTGGACATGCTCACTTCTCACCCTTGGAAATTTTGTCTGTGCTGAACAGAGTACTTTGGCTGTCTGACATGGAGCAACCCCAGCAGAAGAGCAGCTGTGACCTGTCACCCGAGTGTTTGGAAATCCTGGAGTCTCGATTGCACAAGTGCAGCTGAAGTACTCTGGCTACACTGCGCAGATAGTCCCCTCGTGTGCCAGAGATCCCACGCCCGCAACCTGCCGAGCTCACCGCATGCACGCAGCTTCTCTCAGCACAACTGCCTTTATTTCAGGCCAGGAAACCCCAAACAAAAATAGGGCAACCTCTGCCTACCTAAGCAGCTTGCTGGGATTTCTCCCTAGCAATGCACTGGGGTTTTTTTTTGCAGCAAACCATTACCCAGCCTGCTTGCAAGGAGTTGCATGCTTCTCCTCGCAGCAGAGCCCAAGCCCGCTGCTCGGACATGGCCCTTTTGGGCAGCTTGCAGAGGCAGGCACCGCAGCGTGCTTGGCTGCTGCCTACAGACGCAAAGGATGCAGCCCTGGGTTGCCTTGGCAGGGGGGCCCC
>NW_010549870.1:3023-9639 GCF_000687285.1 Phaethon lepturus
CGGCGGACGTGCTGGGCTGCCTGCCGCAGAAGATCTTAACATTTAGTTGGGCAGGAGTAGGCTGAAGCAGTGGAGGGAGCATTAGCGTGGAGTGCAGCTCTTTAGCTGAGTGTTACCTAAGCCTTGCTCAAAGCATGTCTAGATAAAAAATGCTGGATTCTTCTAGCAAGATATCTATTCCTCTCCTGAGGGGCTGCACCCATGGGGAGTTGTGGTTATGCATTTTCCAGTAGAAGGGGGGAGGGGAGACAAAATATTCCAGGTGGTTCCCCCCATCCTCTCTCCTCTTGCGGAGGGAGGGTTTCTGCTACCCGGTATTACAGTGCCTTGGAGCCGGCCTCGCTCGGTTACTCCACTGCGGGAGAGGGACGGTCTGCGGAGCCCCATGCTATCCCAGGCTGCGTCCTTCCTGCGTGCCTCAGGTCAGGGGGATGAAAAGAGAGGACACAGAGGCCACAGAGAGCACTTTTCACAGTACAGCTCTGCCATGACCTCTGATCCGATCCACCTCCTCCTCCCTGCTGTGCTGGCCTCCAGCCTGAGGCTGGAAGTGCTCACCTGGCCTTGGCATTCCCCTTTGCTTGCGTAGGCAGCTCCTTGCTCCATGTCCTGGGCACCGGACGTGCTCAGTGGACGCCAGCAAGCAGGCAGGCTTGTAAAAGTGAGGCAATGCAATGCCTATCATTGCCACGCTTTCGTCTTTCCAGGGAGCTGGTCTTTTATCTCCCACTACCACATCCTGCCACCCTTACACATCTGTACACACAGAGAAGTCCTCCGGACCAAGTGAGACACCAGGAAGTAAGGGAACTGGCTTGTTTGGAAAATATCCTGCAATTCACTCTGCCAGCCAGTCCTGGAAAACAGCTGTGCAGCGGCTCTCACTGAGATGTGGTAAACAAACCTCCAAGGAGTAGCTTGAAAGAGAGATGGGCTTTTTCAGTGTAGGGAGCTAAGCACAGGGAAGGAGCACGCTGCAGGGGCCCGAGATGGGAAGGAAACAGGAAGACCCGTCAGTGCTTTATGCGACTCAGAGCAGCAGTCATCTTCTCTATTTCCCTTAAAAGAAAGAAAAGGCAAAGATGATTCATGTCCCATTCCCCGGCTCAGCCTTGAAGCCGTGTTAGTGTGACTAAGGTCCTCACTGCATCATTTCTTTCTCCATCTGATGCTGAGAAGGTGGTAGCAGGGCAGGCTGTGATTAAGTGGAATTTCTCAATGTTGAAAGATGTTTGAGAATGGTCCCGGTGATTAATAAAATGACTTGAGGGGCCATAGGAAAATCTGATCCTATAAATTTTTTTTTTCTGAAGAGCGTGAACCTTTTGAAAGTCCCGTGTGTAAAAGCTTAGAGAACGGCATTTGCGTAGAGTGCCTCTGCCAGCAGGGCTGAGCAGAGGTGAAAGCTGCCGGCTCAGCAGGGCCCCCGCCCAGCAAGAAACCCTCCTATATTTTCACGTAGCTCCAGTTACTGGAGTCCACAGCCTTTTACCTCACCTTATTGCGCATCATTGATGGAAATCTGCTAATTATTTAGTGGAGTCTAAAGGACCCACGGGAGGGTTGGTGCACAGGCGACAGCCCAAGTCTAGGCTGTCCCAGCAGACATCAAAGTGGGTACATCTGCAGCTGGAAGCATCAGCTCCTTTAACACTGTAGGTGCTGGTTTTACCAGTTCATATTCCTTGTGGCTCTGCAGAGGAGGTGACTGGTAGCACATACTCTCCAGGCAGCTCTGCAAACACCTATTTAAAAGCAGTCCCTGCCCCAGGGAGCTCACAGCCCAAAGCCGGGGCAGAGATGCTGTGGCCCACAAGCCCAGTGTGGGCTGCGGCTCCATGTCCTACGGCAGCACTTTGCGTCTGCTGGTGTGCGCTGCCCTAAGGCGCGGGCACACCTGCCCAGGCGAGGAGCAGCAGAGCTGCATGGAGTGGCAATGGCTTTTGCCCCAGTCACACACACGGTGAGCAGCAGAGACGGACCTGGCCCCAGCCCCTGCCAGCCCATTGTTACCAGAAAGAAGGTACTTTTAAGGAGAAGTGATGTTTTACTTTCTTGTTGCCCTGGGTGTTTTAAGCAGGCTGAGCCCTCCGATGCTGCAGCATAAACCACTGACTATCTGTACCTCAGTTTTCCCCACCGGGGACTTACAGCATTCATACTACAAGTATTTTGAGAGGCAATACCGCATTCGGTCAGGCTCACTGGTGTTATTGCAGTTCCTAATTTAAATCGCTGGCTGTTTGCTAGCAAAAACATTTCCTTCCCTCTCCCTCATTCCTTTGGTATTGATCAGCCTGCTCTGTCCTGGCTTCTCACCGGGAGGCTGTCTCCTGGGACATCTGCAGCCCTGGCTAGCAGATGCTGGAAGCACACAGCTTTTGCGGAGGCCTCTCCTGGGCACTCTCAAAACCAGCCAGCCGCGGATCTGGCATTGCACACGAGAGCTGTGAGGTGCTGTGCCGGGACAGAGCGCCCAACAGGTTGCCATTTAGCAAAAGGGAGATGCTCTGGGTTTATGCAGGAGCAAGTTTATTAGGTGTATCATTACAGCAGTGCAAGAAATAATTTAGCTGTCAGCAGTAAGAGGGAGAAAGACACCGATGTAGTTGCTGCACTACATCTGAGAGGAATCATCCCATCTGCAGCTTGATGCAGCTCATGCCACATGCATGCAGTTCAAATCATTTCCTCTTTCTTCTACATTTCTTGTAATGCCAAAGGCAGCCATGCGTGTTGAGCTCTCACTTTTAAGAGCCGATCTTTGGTAGGTATTTCAATCATATCTGAGCAGGAGCCAAAAAAACCCCCAACTGATGTTGATGGGATAAAGGGACTGACTTCCTAGCCAGGAGAGAATTCAGTCATTGCCACAAGATCCATGTCAATCAGAAGTCACAACCATGCAGCTCCCTTATCCCTGTGCTCAGGGACCACAGAGCTAAGCAGGTTCCCTTAAGCTGAGGCCTTGATGTCTTGCAGATATTTGCATTTACCATCAATGCGTCTTTTTCCCACCACTGCTTCATAAAAACAGGTGAAATGAAATCCCATGCAAAGCAGCTCAGTCACTCGGTGCCAGCTTGTACTTTCCTTTCTGAATTGCTCCTGGAGGCTCAGTTCGGAGGTGGTGAGCTCCTGCTCGCTTCAGTGGAAGTTGAAAGCACATGGTGCCTCTCTGCTTTAACCCTTTAAAGGGCGACATTTGCAGTACTTGCTTTCATTTTGAAGCTTGCTTGCTTCTGATTGATTGTCATGACTGTTTACACACACTGTCGGGGAGTTATGCTTTGAACTCTGGATTTCCACACGCCGGTGGCAGACCGATGAGCTTAAGCAGGACTGTGCTCTCCACGCCTCACTGATGTCACACATCTTGTCTTTGACTTCCTCCTGTGGTTTGCTGAAGCAGGTCCCCAGCAGCCAATGGGATAGGGCTTGGGGGCCAGGCACTGGAGTGCTGCAGGGACGGGGACACCTCCTGCTCTGACCGTGGGCTCTGACATCAGGAGCGCTTCTGCCTGATGGCTGGTCCCAGACGGGGACCGAGCTGCCACCAGGAGCAAACAGCCACCACTTTGAATGTGTCACAGCACTGCTCTTCGGGCTACGTGATGACGAAAAGTGATAAAAAAGTCTGCCCTATCATTAGGGCAACACTTGCCTTTTAGTTAATCCTTAAAAGCCCCCTTTGCAATGGGGCCCAGCAGCGCTGCATCCTTCTTCACCTCTGCACTGGGCCAGGGTCATATCCAGCCGGGGGCAAAAGCTCTTGGTCTCCCTGCAGTGCCAGCGGGCAGGTGTGGGGTAAGGGACACCAAGGAATGGGATCACTTGTGCCATGCCAGCACCCACCCTGCGCAGCAGCAGCAGCTCCACCGACACAGCATTCGCCTGCTCACCCCAGCTTGGGCGGGAGGCTGCTCCCAAATAATTTCTTTGCTATCCTCAAAGACAGGACTCAGATGCTCTGGGGACTGGAGATGAAGATGATATTTCAGGTGCCATTAAGCAAAATTGTTAATAAGGCTACATGGAGCTGTCTTTATCCTGTGCTTACAAGGAATATGCAGTTTCTATCGACAGCATTCAAGGGCTCAGCTGTAAACTCAGTGAAGCAGAACTGCTGAAGAGCTAACATTTTTCTTCTGGTAATGTTGAGAAGCCATGTGTGGTGGCATTTCATGATGAACACACTTACAACGCGAGGGACTTGCCTCCAGGAAGACGACACACCGAGCTGTGTTTGCTTTATTGCTGCATGAAAGCATCTGCATGGGAAATACCTAACACTCCCTGGGTCATGTGCATTGGTCTCGTGCCTTGGGTTGAATCAGTCTTCAGACATGGTCTAAGACATGGGCAAAATGTCCAGCAGCAGCACACTGGTTGGTGTCAGAATCAGCATTAGGATACCTGCCAGAAGCTGTATGCTTGCCACGGATTGATTTGCAACCCTAAAAATTTCAGCACAAGAGTGCCCTCAGGATCCATTTTTGAAAGTATCACCTGCTATGAGCTGAGTTTTCTTCTTGGTATATTTAGAGCAGCCAAAAGATGGAGTCAATGGGTAGAGGGAGTGGGATGTACCCATGTGAGGGGGATGGATGCTGTGATGGTGAGAGGCAGCCAAGCATGATGAAGGCTGATGGAAGGCAGCTAGCTGTAAGGCTAACTGAAGACTTGCCCCTGTGCAAGCACGAGGAGTTTAATAGCTATTACATAGATGGCAACTGGGTGCAACTTTGGGGGTTGGCTTTTCAGGGACAACATGGTAAGCCCCAGGTCGGAGGTATGCCCAGTTCACATGACTCAGGAGAAGAGTGGTAGAGGAAATTCTGCTATGTCGCAACTCACTTCAGGTGAGTGAGAAAACAAACACCTGAAGTTTCCAGTAAGTAAGAAAAAATAAAACAAATTCTTGTTTTCTGAGTCTACAGAAGTAATCTGTTTCAGTTGGGAAGTTCTCAATATGATTTTAATCATATGATTTTTTAAACAATACATTGTTTCTAACTGAAACAAAGCAGAACAAAACCTTTCCTTTGCAAAATGGAAAAAAATTGCTATCTTGAATTATTCCACTTGTTCTTAAATTGGAAGCAGAAAATTTGCAGATCTTGGCACTCATTCCCAGGATGCTGCGGTGCGGCTGGGCTTGCACCTTCTGCACACACAAGCCTTTGTGACAAATGTCTGTGGTCCTACTTGTGGCACAGAGCTGCCCCATGCTCTACTGAGATGTTCTTCTCTAATTGTGTGCAGTGCATGGATGGAGCTCGATCCTCTTGTCTTCTGCATGGGTGTTTTTAGGAAGAGGCTTCCCAGAGCGTCACGCCTAGGGAGGCTTGGTCTTGATGCCATGTGCCTGGAACCGCTCATGGAGGAAGCCAACTGCCAAGTAACCTGCGTGGTTTCCCTTTCCTGCTTTGCCCAGACTTCTCTGAAAAAGGAAACGAAGAGTTATCAGTTCCTTACTCCACAAGTCCCTTGGATACAGGAGTGGCTCGCAGAGGGAAGTGGGTGATCGGATCACCTTGCGAGTCAGCTGCGTGGAGAAGGGAAACTGGCTTTGCGTGCCATCACCCAGCAGAAGAAGGCAGTCCTGGCCAGAGGTCCTGGCCCTCCCTGGCCTTGCTCACCTCCCTTCCCTGGGGCAGAGCCAGAAACAAGGATGCTGTGGGGAAAGCTTAAGCATTTCTGTGTGAAAAGTGCTACCACTGTGTTGTGAAGGGGACGAGACCACTTCAGAAGTGGATTTGGGGCACCTCCTGGACCCGTGTCTGCTGTCAGTGGTGTCCCATACATAGCTTTCGCACCCCGGTGGTACCACTGCCATTTTCCCCTCTCTCTTCTTGCCATTTCACAGTTGTTGAACATGTCCTTGTGCTCTTTGATCGCCTGTTTAAACCTGGCCAGCCGCAGGCAAAGTCTGCCAGCCTCCCACACTGCTGCCGGCTAACCCCCTTTCCACCTAATTATTTCAGTTCCCAACAGCTTTGAGCTCTATCCTGCGAGAGAGATTGTCAAGGCAGGAGAGGCGGGCGGGCGGGGGGCCCCCCCCCCCGCCCGGGGGCCGCGAGCCTCCCCGCAGCACGGCGCGGAGCTCCAGCAGCTGGGCACCATGCGTTTCAGCCTGCTGCTGCAGGGGTCAGGACGGGAGCAGGGAGAGGTCTGGGGTGGATGGACAGGCAGACGGTGTTGGATGTTTTACTACAGCTCAGGAAATTTCATAGGCTGTTTGAGAGGAGGTGGAGGTCAAGTGTGCTCAGGGGCGAGTGGGTGGTGTGAATCCCCCTCCTCGGGAGGGTTTTCCCCAAGTCATGCTCGGCACAGAGCCCGGGGTAAGGAGCCTCCATGCAGCTTGGGGGAGGGCTTGCTTGTTTGTTTGCTGGGGCAGAACGTCTCAGAGAAGCTGCTGCTAGGAGTCAGACCTGAGTTTTTAGATGAAATCCAGAAACATCAGCCTTGACGCACACTGGAATGGAAACCCATCCACTTAGAAAAAATTGAAAGAAGAGGGTGGTTTTGTTCTGCGTGCTGCACAGGCCAGGCAGCCGTCCTTACCGACTCTCAGTCCTTCTCAGCTCAGCACGCCCGCAGAGCCGAGATGTGT
>NW_010549870.1:9663-13672 GCF_000687285.1 Phaethon lepturus
GTGGGGAGGAGAGACACCACGCGGGTCCTCCCACGCTGCACGAGCGAGCACCACGGGCTCTCCGTTAAGACCGGTCAGTGCTCCTCCGGGGGGCTGTGTCTTGCTGGACCCCAGGGCAGTCCCTGGTGCGAACAAGGAGCGTTGCTGGAGCGGAGCAGCAGCGCTCACGGAGACCTTGTGTAGGGCCTCGGGAAACTCCCTCCTCCAAGCTACTGAAATCCAGGGGTAATAATTAACGGAGTTAAATGCTGCACTGTAATTGTAGCCGTCTGCCCTTCACGGGGTGCGTGTGTGTTGAAAATATTTGCATTTTAAGGCTCTTTCTTGCAGCACTTTGCACACATTTGCTCGTATTTTGCTTTCAGCTGGAGGGATGAAGAACTTGCCTTGAAAGGTGCACTGGAAAATGACTCTGAATTAGTTAAAACTGGGAATGGGAAAAGGATTTAAATTAAAGGGGTGCAGGCCTGTTCCTTCAGAGCAGGGAAGCTCCTGGGGCTGGCGGTGGGCAGGCAGGAGGCTGCACTCCCGCTGCTGAAGCGGCGATGGAGCCTGGTGCTACAGCTCGTGGCTGCTGTAAAGGGCTAACATTGCAGAAAGGAGTGAGCGGGGAAAACCCCAGCTCTCTTCTGACAGGGACTGGAAAGTCCTGTTTGGAAAATTGGAGAAGGAGACAGTCCTGGGAAAGTCTGAGCACCGGAGCAAGGGGAGGGAGGGCAGTCAAACCTCCAGGGTGTTGGGGGGAGTTTCTGTTTCAACCCCTCTGGACTTCGGCTTCTTCCATTACAGCCTGATAAATGTGTCAGCGTTTAAAGGGAGCCTTTTGGCCCTGATGTTAATGCTTCAAAGAGCTGTCTGAAGGGACGGGGAGGTGAGAGGTGCCAGAACTGTGACAGGCGCTTGCTGGAGACAGGGACAGGCTGTGCTGCAGCCGTCCCCTCTGGCAGGAGGGGACAGGACTTTTCTTCTCCCTCACCCATGGGATCCTGTGCAGCTCTCACCCTCCAGCAAAGCGCTGGTGCTGGGAGCACAGCAGTGCTGGAAAAGCCCTTTCCTCCAACCCCTTGAAATGAGAGCAGGCTTTCCTCCAGAGAGAGGGTCCTCCCTGCCATCCCTGCACTCTGTTCTGTGATTCTTTTTGCTAGGAACAACCAGATGCTTAATGATTTCCACAGCTCAGCTTCTGCAGCAAAATGATATGTGCTGGGCCCCTGCCCAGCCCAGAGTCCATCATCACTGAAGATTTTCCATTAAAACAAGTCACAAATGATACTTGTCCTCCACCTCGGAGATCCTGGTGTCTTTCCTGAGGATTCATTTCTGGCTCCACCTTTTCCTTTCCTCACCCAGCCATCTTGCAGATCCACATCTGAACCGAAGCTGTGGGGCAAAGCCAGCAGCAGTGGGACTGCCACTTTTGGGCATAGATTAAGGCTCCCGGTGGCCTCACTGCCTTCTGGTGCATCAAGTCCTGCTGGGGCAGGCAGGTAGATGTGTCCACCAGCTGGATGTGGGGTGCGCAGTCAGTAAACACTGTCTGGCCCTATAGTTCTTGGTGTATAGAATGCTGAGTAGTCAATAGGGAGCCCCTTCCTGATGTCAAAGGCTGAAGGATGAGGATGAGGAGAGGAAGAGTTAAGGCCCTATCAGCAGGCAGGCGAGTGGGCTCCTGGGGCTGCCTGTCCCACCTCTCTCTGCTGAGGGAGCTGAGACATCCACACCTATGGGTCAAACAGCCCGAGAGGAGCATGCTGCACCACCTGAGAGTGGCAGAGCCAGCAGGAGGGGAGGGTGCTGAAAGGTTTTTGCTCTCAACTGCAAAGGTCAGGCTGGCGCTGGAGCCGGTGGGAGGACATGGCGTCCCTGTGCACAACCCTTGGAGCAGGGTTGCCTTTTGCCCTTGCTTTTAACACTTCTCAAAGCTGCGGTGGAGGCAAGAGCAGGATTCCTTGGGAAAATCAGGCCCTGGACTCTGATGTCCACCATTGCCATCCCAGCAGCCTGTGTTTTGTCTGTCACTACCATAAGGTTCTCGAGAAGTCCAGGGTCGATGATGAGGGAGCTGAAAGGCAGGAGAAGAGGGACTGAAGGTAGCCCCTGGGTTGTGGTTGGGGTGAGGGAGGCCTGCAGGGAGCTGGAGCGTGAGGAAGAAGAGGAGGGTGTGGGAGGAAGTGGGGAGTTCAGCTCTTTGTGCGCAATATAAGGAAGTATGGGAATATCCCTGTGGGATTATCAAAGAGATTTACAAGAATGGGCAGTGGGGAAAGGCTGGAAACAAAAATGCAGCCTCATGCAGTGCAATGTCATGATGGGTGAATGAGTATATGGTGAGCTGGTGTAGCAGGAGAAGTGGGGGGACCTGTGGAAAGGCATTCACCCCAGAAGGGAGAAAAGAGCAGGCAGAGGCAGATACGTGTGCTGAGGGCGGTCAGAGCAGAGGACATGGGCATGGCAGGAGCTGAGGAGAGGAAGGAGGCTAATGGAGAGATGGTCAGCGTCAGGAAACAAAAACTGAACTTCATAGGACCTTGGTCTGCAGCAGCATGGCTGCTCTTGAAGCTTGCTGAGCCACCCAGGGCAGGCGATGAAGGTGCTGGGAGAGAATTTGGAAACCTGGGCCAGCATGCGGAAGCACTGGCAGAAGGACAAGCAAGAGCAAGTTCGTGTGCCCTGCTAATAGCAGCTGTACTGGCTGAATGAGGAAAAGGTGATGCTGGCAGACTAACTGTGTAAAGAGCTCTTGCTCCAAGTCCTACAAATGGGACCATGAGAGTGCCGAGAAGATGGCATGAAGGCAGGTTATCACCAAAACCACTCCCAGAAGATCTTTCTGAAGGCACAGATGTGGAAAAGCCAGAGACAGGGTGGGCATGCAGCAGTTAAGGGCACATGTTCAAAACTGGGGGTGCGGGGGTTGACCTACAGTGGTCAATCAAGGATAGAGGACAATCTTGTTATATCATCAAGTGAAGAGGCAAAGCTCTGCACTAAGTACCCTCACGTTAGCAATGCAGAAATACACAACATGCCCCAACCTATTTTGCTAACAAACACACGTTACTCTCCGTCCTACTTGCTTTACCTGCAGTTCCTCTGCGTACAATACTTGGTTACTTTTGCATGACTGGCGGAGGCAAACAATAGCATAACCAGCATGCGGTACCTGGGCGATCATTTGTTTAGCTGCAAAACTTCCTTGTACAGTAAAGCATTTGCTTAATTTATTAAGTCATTATAGAATTCTTGCAAGGTTATAGCAGCACTTTCCTAAGATACTGTTTGTCTAAACGTTGCAATGGGCAGCAGAGAACATACTGCTGACTCCAAAACTACTCAGCCAACCTGGTACTACTGATAACTGCACTTTCCTCCCTTCCTCTGGCCTTCAAATAAAAAGTATTTGCATTCAGATGGTATCTATTTAAATATTTGCATACCAGGTCCAGCGGCGTACCCGACCACTTGCAGAACACTGGTATCTATAGCTGGTGAATGCCTCCACAGGGCCTTGACAGCATTTCTAGCTCCTGTTTTGCAAGGGGGAAACTGAAGGGTAGCACATGAGAAGAACATTGCCTTTTCCATTTCCAGCCGTGGAAACATTGTGTTGAGTCAAGAAAGGCTGAAGGTCACTCAGGATCCTTTGCTGGTGAAAAACCGGTAGCAGCAGGTGGATAACCCCCGCCGGCCCCCATCCCTGGCTCAGATTATTCGGTGGCCATTTGGAGCGCAGGGCGAGTCCCCAAGAAGAAGAAGGGTTTGGTGGATTCTCACCCAGCCCCACACCTGGAAAACTTTGCAGGTTTATAATGCAGGCATGGCCCTGTCTGCCTGAAGGAAGTTTCAGCGCTACGCTCTTACAATGAGAGTCAAGGGAAATAAAAATGACTCAGGATGACAATTTTATATAATCCTTTCCACAATGGCCTTTGGCTCTCATGCAAATTAGGAAGCACCCAGCCAGCTGTGCTGCTCTTCCTCATACCAGCGAGCCCTCCTTAGAGCAGGT
>NW_010549870.1:13744-17657 GCF_000687285.1 Phaethon lepturus
GAAGGGCCGTGGGGAAAAAGGAATGGGGTGCCCCGCCACAACCTGGAGCCATGGCCTTCTCCGGTGGCCTGAACCGGGCCAGGTGCCAGCAGCACAGAGTCCCCTGGCCACCACTCTTGGCAGAGCTTGGTCCTGCGTCAGCAGCTCTGCTGCGCCCCGTCCAGGGGGTTACGGCACGGGAGGAAGGGGGAAGGCCACCCTCCATGCAACCCATCCTTTAGGTGGTCACACAACGGGCCAAAATCCGAGGCTAAATTAGTCCGAAGGATAGCCAGGTGCAGCTGAGGATGCGAGCAGGTTCTGTCTGCCTGAATGCTGGAGCGAAACGCACGGGAGTAGCCGAAGCGGGTTAAAGCCGCATCCCCCACCGCTGTGGATTTGACAAGGGGAGCCGTAGCCCCCGCAGCGGGTAGCCCGGGGAGGCCCCGCGCCTGAATTTCGGGGGTGGAAGGCAGCAGCACGCGTTCCCGGGCGTGTGCTCCCTCTTCCCGCGGAAATCCCCTTTGGAAAATCCAAAGGTGTCCGAGTTCAAACCGGAGCCAGGCCAGGTGATAAACGAGAGCGCGGGCGGGCGCGGGGCTGCGCTGCAAACCTCCAACCCCCCCGGCAAGTCGCGGCAAGAGCTGCCGGCAGCTGGAATAAAAGGTGCCACGAGGGCGGGTGGGCAGGCGCCGCCACAGACGGCCTCAAAACCCCTCTCGCGCGGTGGCGGGGGGGGGAATCCCAGCCCCCCGACCCGCCTGCCGCAACGGGCGCAGGAAGCGACACGTACGTCCGCTTCCAAAATTAGCCGCAGCAGAAGGGCTGAGCGCTGCTTAGGCGTCCTACCGCTGCCGAGGCGAGCCACCAAAACCCCTGAGCCTGTGACCCCATCGGCCTACTAGGTGATAAACGTTTCTTAAAAAGCAAAGCGGGTGGATCCCACGTATCTCAGGACAAAGAGGTGGGCAATGAACCATTTTACAGACCAGGTACGGTAATCTTTTTTTAATAAATACATATCTCACATGTACCAAAATAATTATAAACAAAAAATGTACAGTATTTACACAATATACAATTGCTAAAAAGTGTAGCAATTATGACACACATGGTGTGAAACACACTGTTTCCAATGCCCACAGTTAACATCATTGCTACCTTTCTCCTTACAGCCAGGAGGTCACCAGTCCCTTGGTTTGACTCCTCTGCTTGGGACACCCCACCGAGAGCAGCTGAGGTCGGTCAGCGAGGCCAAGGAGTGCCATCAGCCCAAGACAAATTTACACACCACCTCCAAGGAGACGGGGCACTGGCACGAGCCTGCCTTGCCGTGAGAGGACGAGCGCGCCCGTGCCACGGGACAGCTCTCTGAACTAGCAGGCTGGACGTGCAGTCTGTTAGCTTCGTAGGGTTGAGAAGACTGGCTATGTGGCTCTTTATCAGGTGGTGCAAATAACCACAGATCTCTACTGATGTTACACATCCCACTCCTGTATTTAAACACAGGCCAGAACCTGGAACCGTCCTGTTACAATTACGTGCTCCTTGCCGGGCAGTGTAGTATTGCCCTCCTGGTTTCTCCCTCCACGCTGCGACTTTCTTTTTAAATGAAAAAAGTCAGTCCTTTTTCTATACATATGTACACAGTCCCTTCTTTCCACAGAAAGCGCTGCTTTAGAATGCCAGCTGTCGTCCTCCAATAAGGCAGTCATCGTATATAAGCTGGAAGAAAAAACAAAAGGCTGTTAATGCAAAACGCTTACTGGGAGTATCATGTCTGCTCTGGGATAACCGCCAAATCCTGCATGCCCTGACTTTGGCAGTGTATAAAATTTCTACACTTGGTTACGTTTGCCATTTAACAGCACTGAGAACATTAGAAAAACAAATGCTGGGGAGGAGAAAACCACCCATTAACTTGAATTTTATCTCACGAGGTTCTGTCAATGTCAGCAACAGAATGATGTTCAGAGACTCGTGTTGCATGAAGTTAGCCTCCATTCCCTCATACATTTTCTGTATTTTATTCTTAAATTTATTCTATTTATATGCTTGCACCAATGGCCATCTTGCTGATGCCTGACAGCATAACCTTACTTTATGAGTTATTTATACCCATCAGTTATATAGGTAAGAGATCACTGGAGCATGTCACCAGAGCAGCACCACCAAAAAAAAAAAACCTATGAAGGGCAAGATTTTCCCCTTCTCTTGGAAAGGTGCAAACAGCTACTTACTTCATCCTCTGTCAACTCAGGCTCCGATTCACTGCTCTCCTCGTCCTCACTTTCTGGCAACATCTGCAGGTCGGCTGTGGTCAGCTGCTTCAGCTGTTCCTGTATGCTGGAGTTGTCTCTTCCCCACGTGAGCTGATAGGGGGAATAGCCCTGGTAGGTCACTTTGTTCACATCCGCCCCGTGTTTCACCAGAAGCGACACCAGGTCCGAATTCTGCAGGTCGACAGCCAAATGTAGTGCCGTTCTGCCATTGCACGGCTCCTGCATGAAAATAAACACAAGGTTTGGCATGTTAGGAGAGCCGGAGCTGGTGCCAAACCTGTTGATTCTTACGACTACACAGCCCTGCTCGGTTAAATTCACAGTGTACATTACATACCTGAGCATTTACATCTGCTCCTAAGGACAGCAAGTATTCAACAATAGCCAGGTATCCTTGAATAGATGCCAAATGGAGACATGTATGTCCTGCAAAACACAAATAAGGGTAAAATTTGAGTAAGTCTAACCTAACGCCCTATCATTCAATTAAAGTCAAGATCATAGGACAGGATGATATATAAGTTTGCAATTCACCCATGGCAAAAGGGTGTTTTCTAGAAGAGCTTTCCAGCTTCCAGTAAGTATGAATAACAGGGTTGGATTTTTGAAAGATTTCCTAGAGGCTTTATTCCAGTATTTGACTGCAACTTATTTTAACCAGAGAAAAAAAAGGAGCACTGCAAAAGTACTCACTAAAAATGCAAAATTCAAAGCCACGAGAGCCAATAATCAATAGTGAGGAGGCCTACACAACAGTTGACGTCTTAAAGAAGCCAGACACTGCTGTGTGCTTTGGGCTCATCAACTCTCAAATGGGCATAACGATTCTCCTCCATCTCTCCAGAGATCTTTTGAGCTCTACGGGACAACAACTCTACCCTTGGTACAGCACACCGACAGAGACGTACAGCAGCATGCCCGTACCGTTGTAGTTGGTTGCCTGCAGGACAGGGAGGAGGTTGTGCGGCTGGCAGTACTGCGTGAGGACGCTGACGCTCCTGAGAGAGCCCTGCTGGCAGGCAATGTGCAGGGGGGTGTTTCCTCGGAAATCTCTCATTTCCAGGTCGCATCCGGCCTTCAGAAGATGCTCGGCAACTTCAGGCTGATCGGTGATCACCGCCAGGTGAAGAGGAGTCTGCAGGCAACAGAGAAAATGCAGACCTGTAAGTTACACTGTAAACATGGCAGCAATGCCTGGACAGACCCTTTAACCACATGGTGATTTGTACCCTCAGTTAAAAACACACCCCATAAACTCAGTCCTTTATGCTTCCCGACTCAGTGTGCAGTTGCCCTTTAGTCTGGAAGTGATGAACCCAGGGCTCTCCGGATACCATATGAAGGGTATCATTAACATCCCAATAAAGAGGGATGCAACCCATTGCATCATATTTGAAAAATGCGGGTGTTAAATGCCACTCTCAGGGGAGAGGAAGCATTGTACTAACGCCGGCTGGAGCCAGCTGGGGACTTTCCTGAATGTAGGCTTTGATTTAATATCCATCAATTAAAAAAGAAATCTAAAACCGACTTTTTTTGGGGGAATTCCCCAGAGAACTTGGCGGGGGGGGCGGGGCTGATCCGGATTCGGGGCTGTGGAGGTGAAAAGTACCTGGCTGAGGTTGTTCTGGAAGTTCAGGAAAGCACGGTCC
>NW_010549871.1:0-30063 GCF_000687285.1 Phaethon lepturus
ATATTGAACAAGACCGGCCCCAGAACCGGGGCTGAGCTTGTCCCATAGGCTTCATCTCCTGATATGAACGGGAAAAAAGCAGGAATTTGCAAGTGCTATAGGACAGGAGTTAGTGCCAGGAATACGTATTTGTGCTGTATCACCCTCTCCCTGCGGTATGCCGGCTCATTGCAGATCCTCCCATCTAACTGTTGCAAACAGGGTACTCCCAGATCTGAAGAGTTTCAGGGAGCACGGCTATGTGCAAAATTCAGTTTTAAATGGAACTTCCTCCAAATAATGTAGGATCTCCTGCTTCTATTTCTGTACCGTTTTTTTTTCTCAAAGAGTTTTTAACTGTAAGTCAATCAAACCATCCCAACTTCCACAGTTGGGATACAAAAATCACAAAATACTGAGTTCAGCCAAAAGAAATTAATGAGCATTTTTTCAAAGGTATTCTCCACTGAATAACAGCAGCTAACCAACTCTGCACCAGGGCAAATTGCTTGCTGGCCTGATTAAATCACAGCTCCTCAGAAGCAACATGCCTGTCAGTCTTCATTGAATTTGGCTGTATTAATACAGTTTTACTTTTTTAATGTAATTAGCAATAAATGCAATAAGAAGCTTAGATAACATCTTTCAAAATAAATAGGAAATGAGAAAATGCCAGGAAGAATAATCCAGCGCTTTTATAAACTCTGCTCACAGCTCCCCGTGTGCCGGGCTGGCATTGCAGAGCATCTCTCTGCAGAGCCAACCACCACACATCGGGGCGCAAAGTGCAGGAGGAAATCACAACCATCCAACCGCCTGCATCAGGTTTTTCAGTTGTAAAAAAAAAAAAAAAAAAAAAAAAATCTAAAAAGAAGTTTATAATTCTAAAGAAGAGCCATATAAGGTTTTTCAGGAAAAAAAATCCTTTCTTTTAACCATTTCAGGCCAAGCAGTGCATGAGCTCTGGTTTTCCTGCAGGTCACTACAAGGTGCTGGAGACAGCCTTCCTCCTCAGCCCTTGCAAATACAAACATATAAATAAAACCGTAACTCCTCCTTTGCTCAGAGGCATCCTGGTTTATACCAACCACCAGCTACTTTTAAGTATGCAAAAGTACGGGATTTCCGTTCCAGTACCCTTCACCAAAGTGATATTTCTGGAAGACACCTTTCTTAGAAACACTACTCTTTCTGTCAGCAAGACTGACATCCTTCAATAGCAATAGTGTTACAATTTCTGAAACTTCACCAATTTTCAGGTCCACGTGAGCATCATTCTGCCTTGGTGGCATTTGCAAACAGTGAAATGCTGAAACCAACAGCAATTGCTGCAGTGATCCATGGCAGCAAACAGTGCTTGCTGAAGGCAGGGAAGGTCTCCCAGTGTCCTGGGAGGACTCTGGAGAAGACCTAAAGGAAGAAAATACCTAACTTATTCATCAGCTTCTGACCAGTCTTGGGGTTATATGTCCCCATATTTGACTAAGCCAGCTTAATTCTCTTGTGCCTGAAAGAAAATACTCTCCCAGGATCCAAGACATTTGCTTCCTACAATTAATCCTGATTTTCAATTAAAAACTTATTAAAAGTCAAGGAAGGTGAAAGCTGCCTGGCACCATCAGCTGCAGCAATGGGCCCCTCCATGCCTGTGGGGTATTCCCAGCCCCTGCCTTAGCATGGCGCAGGGTGGCACGGCGCAGAAAACGAAGCATCCTTTTACTGCCTCCAGCATGCTCTGTTACAGCAAACTCATCACAAAAAAATAAACAGGAACAAAAGGCACGGCATGTCTATTCATTTTCAGGCAGTGTTAATCTTTACCTGGGAAGTACAGATAGCCCGCCAATAACTTAGAAAATAACATTTTTCTAATGTATTTTTCAGCACAGCAGCTGCTCTGGCAAGCTCCTTTTTTAGTTGTGCTCTCACTCTGGTTTGGGTTCTGTTCGTCTTTACAGCATATAACAAACAGGAAACGTTATGTTGGTACTTCAGTGCAATGATGTTTTGACTCTTTTTTACAACACTGAAAGCATATTTAGGCTCTGCACTCAACTGTGGCACATAGTAGCTCTGACAAGGTTTTTAAACAGCTGGAAACTTCTGAGAACTTCTATAGAGATGCTGAATATAATTAACACGTAAGAGGAGCTGCAGAACATCTGTGCTGAAAATAAACTTATGAATATACATGAGACTTACCAAAGTTCGTTCCACGATATTGGAGGGAAGCAGTAATGTTCAAATGGAAGGTAAAGAAACAGACAGCAAGCAGAAAAATGTGACTTTTTAGATTAAAAGAAATGTGTTTGATGATGGAATAATTGGAGGAGCAATGATTCCCTTAGAGAAGGCAGTGAAACCTCTGCAACAGTGAATTTTGAAGCAGGTGAAACCTGTAGGACTGAATTACCTTCATTACTGGTGAAGATAACTGCCTCAGGCTGAACTGCTCCAGAAAAATTCAATTAAAAATTTCAACAGCTTCTAAGACAGAAGTATAGAAAATGTTACTTTGTTCTAGTTTAAAATATACACATATTCTGATATGAGGGTTTTTTTCTCCCAACCTGAAGATTCTGCGAGCAGCACCTGGAAACATTGCAGGAGGTTGTGTTTGTACTGGGGATGTGCCTTTCTTGCTCCCACTTCAACATCATCCATGCTGGATGGAAAGCCATCCAACATTTCTGCCAACCTAGAAATCTTCAAAAACAACCCAACCCATTTATAAGTCTGGTGGCAGATACAACCATATATATACACACATATCTTTTTCCCATGCTATTTTAGCCACACTGAATGTGTTCATGCTTGATCTCTGCTCTGGAGCACCGTGAGAAAGGACTCCAGGCACTCACCATGGAGCAGGCTGGATGCAGACGGTATCACAGTCGACTTCTTCTCTAAGCAATGTGGCTACTGTTAGCTGAAATGTCAGGGATCTGCAGAATGGGGCTAAAAACTTCCGACCTGTTTACAGAACACTAGTTTTGTCGTGTGATACCCATATGGAACTATTTTTTTCCTCCATTTATTTTCTCAATAAGCTAGGAAACCTTTGTAAAAAACATATTGAAATGTCAACATCCTGCCAAGTCAAGATGTAGCAGTTAGAAAATGATGGGCAGTCTTTCCCATGCCTGACTCATTGCACAGAATCTGATTAGTTTAACTAGAAGACACTCAATAGTTTGCTTTCACTTTGCTCACTCAACTTACTTTTTATTCCTGGTCAGGAGATAAAGAGTTACTACATTCCTCCTGGGATTTCTATAGCATAAGCACTTTGCAAACACTAATGAATTTAACTTATATGTCCGTTTATGAGTTTATTTTCACAGCACTCCTGTGGAAAGGATGACATTATCTCCTTCCATTTGACTGGAAAAGATTAAATTCCATGACTTCAGGGTGCTTTACGATGCTTACTATACAATTCTTTAACAATTTTGCTCCAGTTTTAGCTGCATTGACGTCCTCTATTTATTCAAACCACCGCTTCTATTGACTTTGCAATTGAGTCTGCTCAATACTTGAAAATGAGAGCTCCCAGCCCAAGCTGGTCACCAAAAAATGAAGTCGGCAACTACTGTGGTCACATCTGAAAGACTGGTCAGCCCAGTACAAAACCAGGGGCAGGAATAAAACCAGGTCCTAACCACAGGGTCAAACTCTGCAACGGACTCGGCTGTTCACGTGCAAGGAAACTCTAAGTGATCAACCACCTCCACACAAGCTGACCACAGCCTTGCAAGATGTGGAAACAACTAGTAATCCAGCCTTGTATTAATAGATCTCAAAGAGATGTGGCAGCAGGAGGAAAGTCTAAGCCATTGCATCAGGGGTGGAGGATTTGACTTTTTAAAGTACTATCACATTGTTCTGGCTCCACTTATTTATGCATAGAATCATAGAATAGTTTGGGTTGGAAGGGACCTTTAAAGGTGACCTAGTCCAAACCCCTGCAGTGAGCAGGGACATCTGCAACTAGAGCAGGTTGCTCATAGCCCTGACCAACCTGACCTTGGTCATTCTAGGTCCTATCTAGAAGCTATGCTAAGGAATATGGAAGACAAGGACACCTCTGTGTCCTAAGACACGTGCAGAGGGAATCAATCAAGGTTTCACTGTGAAGTCATGTCCTCCACTCTGTCTTTGATATTTCAAACTCATATTTACTTCCCCAGCAGCAGAGCTTCATGCACATCTAGTTTCATACAGATTACTGCATATACAGTGCCTTGAGGGAGATGCTCAGCAGGGTAGACAGCTTTGGGCTAGGGAAGCAAATCAAAAAGCTTTTCATTCTCTTCCTTAAAATCATCCCTCTGAGACCAGCAGCGGGACAGCAGCCATCGTCCACTGCCTTGTTAGGCCTCAACTGATGTCTGCAGAAACAGATAGCATCATCCTGCTAAAGGGGTTCAGTGTTGAGGCAGCACTTTTCCAAAGCTAATTGCTTCCCATGCATGAAACCCTGCTAACATCCCATGAGGGAACTGGGGGGATTAATTAGTTCATATTTGTTAAGCACTTTGAAGATGAAAAACACTTTATGAAAGTTAATTGTTACTACTCGGTTATTTTTTCCCACCAAGCCAGTGTGTTCTTCCAGCAGAGCTTTCTCTCCTTTGCACTTCAACTACCGCGCCGCTCCAATATACATGTAGATACATTCAAAAGGAAACTTGTTTTATACTGCAGAAAATCTGTTGTTCACATTTTTGCAGATAATCATCTGCCAGTAGTCATACTGTAGCCTCAAGAAGCTGCTTCAACAGCATCTCTACCCTCACTTCTCCTACAGTCCCATACAGTATCACTGTTCTGTGTTTTCTGTTTTCTATTCCAGTCATCCCTTCAGAAATAAAGTGGCAAATTGTGCCAATTTGCTTCACCGTGTTTGTTATCTGCCTAGAGAAACTGTATGCGCGCCCGTGACCAACAGCTGAAACGGTACCCGCAGCGCGGGGCTGGAAAAATACTTCCTGCCACATTTACCACAGTTATCAACTAAACGTCGCACAGCCCATCATCACACTGCTTGGACCAATTTGCTTCAATCTGGTCTCCTGGTTGTTGCATGCCACATCGTGAAAGGCAAGTGCAGTCCCTACTTTCAAAGAATCACAGAATCACAGGACGGTTTGGCTGGGAAGGGACCTTTCAAGGCCATCTCATCCAACCCCCTGCCGGGAGCAGGGACATCTGCAACCAGAGCAGGGTGCTCAGAGCCCTGTCCAGCCTGACCTGGGATGTTCCCAGGGATGGGGCATCCACCACCTCTCTGGGCAACCTCGGCCAGGGTTTCACCACCCTCAGTGTGAAACATTTCTTCCTTACATCTGGTCTAAATCTACCTTCTTTTAGTTTAAAACCATTACCCCTTGTCCTATCACTACAGGCCCTGCTAAAAAGTCTGCCCCATCTTTCTTCTAAGCCCCTTTAAGTACTGAAACATCACAATAAGACTGAGCACATCTCCTGAGGTCCTGAATGCTGCCAAACCTGACCCTCCCAATTGTGAACTCTCTTGCCCCAGCCATACAGCATTCCTTCACAGGCTTTTTATTACCTATTTATTAAAACTTTAATACCAACATTGCCATCAAAGTAGAATTCTTGTGGATAATGCAAATGAAAATTTCCTTTTCCCCCCTCATCGCTTCCCTTTCTCCACTAGAACCTGCAAACGCAGTAGCTCGAAGGGCACCCCTTCACCCCAACCCGCAGGCGCTCACCACTGCAGAAGAGGGAACGTGGTGGTACAGGGACCAGCCCGTCCCTGAGCTGCCCCTCGGCAGAGATGTCCACGTTCTGCACATCTATTCGAAGGGAGGTGCTGAGGTCCAGAAGGGAAACCTGGCCCTTTCACAGGAGTCCATCCAAGGTCAGCTGCTAGATTACATAATCAAACTGAAATAATTCAAGAGTCCTTCCTATGAATAACAATTTTAGAAGATTATAGTAGTTTCTTGCACAAACCAGTCACACTGTATAAGAGACTGCTTTTTTTTTTTTAAATAAGGTCATTCAAGGCCACTGGTTTTACTCACTGGACTTGATCCAAAGAAATCTACATAAATATATATGATTATAAAAATTACATTAATTTGCATGTTATGTGCCCCCCTTTAAAAAAAAACCTAGAGGACCAAATATAAAAGTGGCATATGAAGGTACAGCAAGTTAGCCCTGGCTGGCTGTTAAAAGGAAATGTGCAGAAGAGGTGTTTGGGGACATAGGGATGAAAGGGAAGTCTTGCACTCTAAACCAGCTTAAGGCAATCTGTATTACATCTGAAATATTATCAATAATTTCTTGCTACGTTGACTTGTTCACAGCAACTGATCGAACTAGCATATGACTGAGCAGAGAATAATATCCGTGATGCTGGGAAAGCGTGAGGCTCTCAATCTCTGCTGACATTCAATACTAAAGAGCTGCATGAAGGCAGCTCTTGGCAGGCTTTGGGGTGGTGTTAGCCGCAGGATGAGTCGCTGAAGACAGGCAGCAGTGCTCAGGGACCCTCTAACATGGAAATAATAATAAAAGTGACAATGTACAGACATGACTGCAAACTGGTATTGCCCATCAGCTGGAAAGGGATGGGAAGAGCATGGAGCTGAGAGTGTGAGCTTGGTCCTACTTCACAGCTCTGAACACCATCATACAAAAATGTCATTCTCCTATTCTAGTGCCTGGAAGACGAAAATATATTTACAAAAGGGAAGACCACTTTAGCAACCGCAGGCTGCTTTTCTACACTTTGACAACAGAAGAAAGTAAAAGCAATTATTTTAAAGAGTGAAGTTAACACCATAAATTAAAGAGCATTGAACTCTGGAGTGGATGCCCTCCTTCAGAAATAAACTGGCCTTCATTTACTAGTGTTTCAAGGAGGCTCATGCTTCACTGAAACCACAACTTTACATCCAACTGAGAGCATCTGTATGGGGTTTTAATGCCCTTTAACTTATGTCCATTAACCTTACAGCTTTCATTAATTTCTCTTTGTTCCCTAAGCGGGCAACACCCTTGCTTCCTTTAAAAAAGGAGCAAATCAAGTTGCAACACTGACAAACAGGACCTGGCCCAGGTCAGGGAGCGTGCTGTGGGTACCAGGCAGCTCTTGGGGCTGCTGTCTATAACCAGGGCTTTGGGATTATGCTGACTTGCTCCTGATGTTCTACCTCAAAGTCTTCTGCACAGCCCATTGGACCTTCAAATCCACAATCCCACAGTGTCCTTAAGTCACTGTCAGAGAGCTGGAGCAGCACGGGATGCCAAAAAGAAGTCTGACCCCCGTTGTGGTTGTGTTCTGGTATTTTGTTTCCATTTGGCCTTGCCTGCTCGGTCTTATTTGTCTTTTCAGCTGTAATAGTAGCGTTACTCTCCTTTACAACCCTGCTGTTCTTTTTTCCTTTTAATTGCAAGATGTTCCCTAGTCAAAACAATTACAGAAAAGGCATTAGAGCACAGACAACTAAGTAACAAAGAAAACCAAAGAAAGCAATGTGGAATAAAATCTGGCAGTATCACAAAATGAAAACAGAGCGAACCAGAATTAGAGATGAGTGAATTATTTACAGTGAGTAATTTGTCTTCCTGTCTGCTTGCAAACAAGGAAAAGTTTGTTGTCTCCTCCAACTCATTCAAGAAATCTGAACAAAACACGTTTCCTCACGATTCCCTTAAATGCAATATATAGGTTGACAGAAATTCCCTCTATAGGTCACCTAGCATTCTGTCTGCTTCTTATAGGGCAAAGGTGGAAGCGTTTTGATGGTGACAACTTGGATAGCTACATATAGAGTCTGGTTTCTACCACATAATGTCTGCGCTCAAATGCTGCAACCCTGAAACGGCATGAAAGCACGGTGCACACCATACAGATGTACTGGGAAGAGCAAGCTGCTCACCGGATCATGGTAAATAATATAAATAACATTTTGCTCCACGACAGAAGGAGCACTCTGAAAGATCAGTGAAATTCTGGAAGGCACTTAAATCCCTAATTCAAGGCCCAATTGTAACAGGGATCAGAAAGCTAAGACTGACAAAAGTATATTGTAGATGCTTACATAACTTCCACATGCAAGAGGCCTTTATCAAGCTCCAAATTTTGGAAAGAGGAAGTAGGGTATTGCCATAGACAGATGGAACCAACACAAAGAATGAAACATTTTCTCCTAAACTGGCTGGGATTAAAACATGGACCTATAAGCTCCCAGTTCTCAACTAAAAGCATCATTTCTTTACAGTAGTTTTACTTTTTTTTTTTTTTGCTGGGAAGAGAGGCAGCTCTCCTAAGTTCAGTCGCTTTGTTTGATGTTAAAAACAATGTTTTGCTTATCTGGACTAATGTTATGCTGGTAATTTTCACAGAACGTATTTATAAATGAATAAACTGTTTACCATGACACATCAAATTAAGGAGAAATATATTTAGGAACAGATTTGTACTGCTTTGGTTGTTATGATTATAAATTATTTTGTCAGTCTAACTGCCTAATTGCAAAAGGATAAGGATCTCTTAAGGGAGCAAAAGTAAATATTAGAACTGAATGATGTGCAGCATCCAAATTCATCTCCTGGCAGGGACGAAGGCATTTGTGCCTACCTGCTAAGGGTTTTGAGGAACTTCTGACAAGACAAAGACCCTCACGAAGTCAAGGTTTTCTTCAGGAGGATCTGAATCCTCCTACGTCTGTGTGAAGCAGAGAGCAGAGCCGGAGCTGACAACTGCACACCCCTGGAAAAGCATGAGACAGACAGATCGCCATGGCACAGATTGAAGGGTGGCCACAGCACCAGAAAAACCTTATTGTCTCAGCAGTTTTCTAAAGCATCATTTTTTCTGCTTCTTCTTTCCAGCCCAAGCACTAACTGCCTGTGTGGACTTGGAGGTTTCTACAATGACAAGAAATCGGAGAGCCCTGCTCAAGGCTGGAGTTTTACTGACCACTTAAATATTAGATTTTGAAGAAAACCATCACTCAGTTGCTCAAAGGAAATACTGCAGGTCAAAAATGTTTTTTCCAGATAGAAACACAAAGCAGACAGCTTTCCCAGTTCAGTGGGCATTAAACACCCTCTCTCTTTTCAGTTTGGATGGAGCCTGTGATGGCCAAGCGTATTGTCATGGTACTTCATGCCCACGGGTGAAAATTACTGTTTGGCATCATCCTAAACCAAAGATAAACTTTTAACCTCTCATTCGTATTAGGAGTCTCATAATCAGAATATGCTGCTGTACATATGTCAAGCAAAAATCCAAATCTACTCTGACTGAAACCATTGCTCTGTGTACGTCATATGCCAAAGGGAGAGTTTTTAACCAGACAAGCTGCATTAACGCTAGGTACAACTGCAAGGAGCATTGGAAATAGCTGTCTTCAGTCCCTTACTACACTGTGCAAAAGTTAAAAAAAAAAAGTTCAAATGAGTTTTTAGTGATTTCACAAAATCACTGAATTCTTTTTTTTTTAATATCCCGAAACTTATTTTTTATTCATAATCTAGAAGTGAAGTATATTCTTTGTTGGACATTTGTGTGTTGTTGTTTTCCTAATATTTAGTGCCTTCTTGATGCCATGACTCTTAACTACATCTAATCCATAGATGTAAAATTAAAACATAAAACCAGAGAATACAACATAAAGATATTGTTCACTGTCAGTATACATGGACTGTATCAAAACAGCCTCCTCCCAGCGTACAGGAAAAGATTCAAAAATTGCAGATGAGGTAGCGTAAAGAATTACCAAAATAATACTGGAAACTGTGACGGCTGGGAGTCCAGAAGGAGACACCAGAAGCTGTCAAAACGCTGGTTCAGCATCACCCAGATGCCTCTGGCTGCCCCGCGGTACAACCCGCCACCGCGGCCAGGGACAACCGCCTACAGGCATGCTAGGTAACAATTTTAATAATATTTTTCTGATGTCAAGCTTCTAGGTAGAAGCAGGTACAATCCTCTCCCAGAGTCAGTAGGGTGAATATTTTTGCTACTGTTTCTATCCCTTTGTGATCAGTGAAGTTTGACTCAGAAGCTTTCCACGCTGCTCACATTAGAAGGGATAGCGGTACTTTAACCCGGTATGTTTATTTCCAAAGGCAGGCAGAAATCATGTTGTCCTGAGCATGGAAAATAAAATCCCAGCATTTAGCCCAGCATCCCATTCCTCTTGGCTTTGGGTCGGAGGTGCCAGGGAGAGGGGCCGAGCAGCACGCGCTATCTGCTCCCCTGCCCATTCCTCCTGACCTTGTCTTTCTCCTTCCCTAGTCTTTTTATTGTTTCTCTCAGAGATACCCAGGAATATATAGCTCTACTAATCAGTGTCATAGCTCATTAATTTGCTTTATTGGTCTCTGGGTAAACCTCTCGTGCTACACTGTTCAGAAGCTGACAAGTCTCTATCATTAAGAAATAACTGCCCAGAGCTCCTACTCTGTGTGTTGCCTGGGTGCATTAAGTGGCTTAATAGTATCTCTAAATTTATCTTAAACGGAAAGGTGGCCAGAACATTCATCACCTTGAACAAGGTTTAATCAAATCCCATAACATAATGAATCTGTCCAGTTTTGACACCGTAACCTTTGAGACTTTATATGTACTCGGCAGTGAGGTGTCAGACGCGGATGATACCCTTAAAGTGCATCAAAAAATTATCGTACTATTCAAGAGAAATAGCTCTTTGCACTTCTGTGATGCACTTCAAAGTGCACAACTATAAGGCTTTCTTGATAACATCTTCCAGCAGGATTAGTTCAAGGGATATTTTCTAAGAGAATGACCCACAAACACTTTTGGTCTCAGAAATGTGTATAATTAAAAGTGAGAATCAGAGGGTATCAATCTACAAGCTATCAGCAAATTTTCTCCTTTCAAAGGTTAAGCTCAATGCTTGCTACTATCCTTTCCTGTAAGTAACAGATTTAAAGGTTAAAGAGCTCTTTCTCTGTGGTCTTCTCCATAAGTAATATATTTAAAGGTTACTTACATTGTTTCTGGAAGACACATCTCTAAATAGTGGTGACAGTCATTTTCATTTTACTTTTTGGTTCTTTTAAATGACTTATTTGATATCGATTCCTTTATGAGGAATCCAATCTCAATTTCCACTTCACAGCTCATCTTTTCCTACAGCCACAGCATTTATGTGTATCTGAGAGCTTTGGTCTCCACACTGCTTTACAAACATTAGCTAATTAAATAAATTACTACGTTTTTCACACTTTGCAAATACCATGTTAAAATCCAGCTTAACTACCCTGTTGTTCCTTCATCCTTGCCATGAAATGCCAGAGACACCACAGGGCAGCCTTGGGCACAGGGTTAGCCCAAGTAAGCACTTAAACTTATTTCTCAGCTGCCATTGCTGCTGAGCTCTCGTGGCTCTTTCGTACTTACTGACCTCCCATCCCTGCTGGAAGGCGCTTTTTGTGAGTGGTACTGAAGATGCAGTTTGTTTGACAGTATAACCTACCAGTTATATTACCTCCATTTTTCTCCCAAATAAACTGCATTGCCAGAAGGACTGTTTCATCACATGTAAGTGTCTCATCAATCAGTAATTTTGTTAGTATTTCACACTTTGAAAAGCTTCTCAGGTCTCAGTCTTTCTGTCTGTAAAATGGGATAACTGCTCCTACCAGCAGGCTGGACAACTCCTGTGTTTCAGGTCCAGAACGGGCTCTGCTCCTAGCCAGTGAAACTCAGCACCTGACACGACCGGAGCTGAAGGATGGATTGGTGCTTTGCGAACCTCAGGATACATTGCACCTACTTCAAGCAGTCTGTCCAGCCTTAAAAGAAACATTCACTCTTGATACTGTTTTATCATAAAGGGCTCAATCCATCCTCATCCTCCAGTGAGCCGGTGGCACTACGCCAGGATGATGTACAGCTCAGCAACAATTCCTCTGAAGGTTTAGGATGCATTTATAGCACACTTTAATGTACATTTAGTAGCAGAGCAATTTTAAGCAGCTGAGCTACATGCAATCTGACTCAATGGTTGATCTCTTTGGCTGTGCTGGAGTGTATCACTTCCCATCAGTGCAAAGCAGCCTCCAGACCCAGATGCCAAGCAATGAAAAAAAATATTTTTGCAGTGGCAACATCTGGCTCCTGCGTGCCTCACGTCTGTCACAGAGCATCCCGAGGCACGTCTCCTCGTGTCTGCACCCTTCTCAACAGCAGAAATCAATGTGGGGACCAAAATCAGAGGGGGAGGAGGAGAAACTTAATAACATTTTACTTTGACAGCTTAAAAACGGTGAAAGCTTTGTTCTGCAGACTGTCAAAGAGCTGATAGTTTGGTGATGCCTTGAATTTGGAGACGGCTAAATGTTTTCCATCTGAGCGGCAGACCTATGCGTAGACGATGTAAAACTCCTGACAAGAGGCTTGTTCCCTTTAGGTCCCATCAGCACATCTTATCTGGCCACAGACAAGCAAATATGGGTTAATGTAAGATGTCCCATACGTAAGTGCCTAAGAGAGTGGGCAGCCAGATGCCTAATTTCAAGTGCCTAAATCCTTTGGATAGAATAGTTTAGACGAAGGACAGAGAAACAACATGAAAATGCCAATGTGATTTTAAAAAGCATAGCTAGCTCCAAAGTACCCATCTACCCTGACATATTCTGCAGCACTCATCACCTTAGGCACTGTTCTCCATTACAAAATGCTAAGATATTTGAATTAATTAAAAACAGAGTTAGCTGACGTGCCACTGACCACAATCTGCCCTTGCCTGGGCTGATCCTACAGTCAAGGTCAGCCTTACGCCAGCCAGCTGCGATTAAACTCCTGCCCCCTCCCCCCCCCACCCCAGGCTGGGGCTTGATTAGCTGCTCTGCTGCTGGAAGCCATTTGCCCTGCTCTACCCCCCAACAAAGTCACAGCCTCATGTTTAACTCATTCAACTCTCCCAATTTTGGGCCGCCAGCAGTAACACCTTGCAGCCCTGAGTGGGTCAAAGTTGCCATGAATACGGAGCATCTCCAGAAGGCACGTATCTGTGTTTAAGTAGTGTGAAATTAAGTGATTTGTTAGGGGTGGAGGTCCTGATACCCACTAGCCTACCCCTTCTGACAGTAAAATACACTCTCCGTAGCTGCAGAGACTTTGCTAAGAATAATTGACCACATGAGGCAAAAAGAAGGGGAGAGCTTTGCTCAGGGAATGTTAAATGATGCAATTATTCACACCGGGAAGAGCTACAGATAATACTCAGCAAAGTGTTGCGAATGTGGAAGTCAAGTCTACAATCCCCAGCTGTGGCTAGGTTAAGCCACCTTCTCCTTTGTTAGATTTGACACAAAACCCTGTATTTTATTAACGTGATTAAGATAACTCTTCCTGCAGTTTATTTACAGGTATTTTTAGATTCTCACAAACAGCACAACTTTTAATTTGCAGTATGATTCTGCAAACATTATGGGGCATAGTGACCGTGAAGGGTATTTTATGTATAGATACAAACACGCACACAGAAGAAATGACAAAAAAAACAGATTCATTATGCATCTTTTAACTCGCCCCAGGAGAACATGACCGGTTATGTTCTCAGAGCCCTAACTACCCTATGAAAAATCTTACCCCAGAAGCAATCCCCATTCATCTAAGTGGCACTACAACCCTGGATTAAATCGCTACTAAATGTGACCAAAGGAATTCGGCTTCTACAGTTAGTTCCAATTATTTCTTCACTTTCATCTGTATGTTAAAATGGGAAGAAGAAATAAAGTTACATACAGTTTTAACTAGATAAATCTATAGCTATTTATGTGCCTCAAATTTGCTGATTAGTAACTAGTATTTAAAAAATTACAGAGAGTAAAAACACACGACTATTTAAAGCAACGAAGTAAAGAAGTAAACAAATACATAAATAGCCACAAACAGTTGCCTTCATGTTGGTTCTTGAAAAGGGTAGACAAAACAAGCTCAAAGGAAGAAAAAATCTTCCTCAAATAAAAGACAAAAGCAGCAAACTCTCAGCTTTCTAGCGCATGGCCCCCAGCTAGAGCAACAGCTGGGCTGTCGCAGAAACTGTATGCCAGCTCAAGAGTTCAGATCTGCCAGGTTTCCTACAAAGTAAGAATATCTTTTTTGTTTTATTTTGTTCCCATAGCTACAGCAAAGTGCAGATTTCCTTGTTCTACAGATTAAAGTTTAAAAAAAGTTCTCTTCTAAAAGAGGAAACTTTTGATAATTAGCTTAGAATTGCAAGTCTGATACTTTTTTGTTTTCTAAAAGCCTGCTATAAAAATGTTTCCCCTTTTTGACCTCCTCGATCAAAATTTGGTAATTGCCACATTGTTTCTTCCAAAAGAAGAAGCTGTTAATGCAGGCACTTCTTGGACGAAACTCTATTCACCTATTAAGCACTGCACATGTCCTTTTCCTTAAGCAAAGGAGGGTATTTTCAAACAAAAGAAATCTGAAATAAATCTCTTACTTCTTCTTAGAAACAATCCATGTTATGAAAAAGCAAGGACAAAAAAGGGTTGTTTTGAGGTTTTCTGTTGAATTCGGTTCATGCACAGAATTCAATGCCAACACAGACATACACACATGTACATACCCTTTCCATTACTGCGCTCTGTTGCTAAACTAGACACTGCACGTGATTAACTTATGTGAGAAGAAAATGCAGAACGATCCCAAATTATGCAGAAAGTTTTGAAACAAAAATTTTTCATTAAATTAACTCTTGGTCATTTACTACCAAGAGGCCAGTTGTGGTTATTTCTAATGACCAGCCAGCAGTTATCATCTGTCTCCAATTAAGTCCATGCAAGCACCCTATATTTTGCCAGCTTCCGATATCGAATTGCCCGCTTGCTTGTCTCAGCCACTTCTGTGTCGCATTTTACAGTGAAATATTTTTTAGGCAGGGAGCTGTATTTCTTTCACAGTCCTCACCAGTATCAATTCTGATCTGACCGAGGTCTCCAGTCACAGAACACCATCAATATTAAGCAATAATCATGATAATAGTAATTCATATCAAGCATCTTCCATTTACTTGGCCATCTCCGTTATGTTATTAAATTAATAGATCTGCCACCATCAAAGAAAAATAGCATAAAGAGAGAAATCTTATTAAACTAGAGATAAAATTTTAAACAATTCTCAGAACTGCGAAGGCCAGCCTGTGGGCTCTTCTGTGCACCACTCAAATCCAGTTAGCAAACTATGAGGGTTATTTAGTTATTTGTTTTGATTTAATCAGTTTGTGAATTATAAGTGTTTAATCAAATTAATTCTGACTGCTGCCAAGATAGAAGAAAAGCAAAACATGATAAAAAAGGGCCTGCAGAAATACAATATTCTGGGTTATTGCAGCTTTTTACGAGAGCGGGAGACTGCATACAGCTCTTTGCAACATTAGGAGTTTAGCTATGCCTCAACCACAAACGCCACAGGAGTTGTACTGCAAAAGAATGGGCAAAGGTGTTTTGGGGCATGGTCTCTGAAGCTGATTCTTCTGCTTGAAAAACCTTTTTATTCCTTAAGATTTAGTGAGCCTAGTTCATTTCTGTATTTGTTGTTCCGAACTACCTATATGTAAATATTTAAATTCTATTCAAGCTTTATCAAGATTTGCTGGCATACATGGGTACCTGTACCTTCCTATGTCCACGTTACCTGTAGGATACAGCCCAAAAGAGTCCCAAATGGTTCCACATCTTTTTTTCTCGCTGATAGAGATCCCCATTTCATACATACCCCCTTAAAATACCTTTTCACACAGTTCTTAACACCACACATGGTGCCAACTTGAAAGATTAGAAACTGATACTCTGCATGGCAAGAAGGATGCTTTGGAAGGTCTCAGATCTCCCTCTGCATAGATAATGTGTTTTGGAGCAGAGGTAAAGGCAGACTCCAGCTGACCACGGCCGCCCTTGCCTCAATCTACAAGCGATGGAGAAGTCCTTGTGTCGCCCCTGGTGCAGTTCTCCAGCACTCGCGCTTGTACGTGTAGCAGAGGACTCAGACGCATTTCTTTTGCCTCTCATGAGAGCAGCCCTGCACAATGCAGTTCAGCCAAACACTCACATTAACATGTAAATCCATCTCTGTCCAATACAGCACTTACACCTGCAAATTAGTATCTCATCAAGACTTCCAACATTTAGTACTCCGTGATTGGGAACACACTGACGACCTCTGATGATGGTGGATAGGGCTGAGATTTATGCACAGCTCATCCCTTCTTATCCCATCTGTACAAACCATCTCCATCTGTAAGTACCAATAATGCAATACTACATCTCAGGGTAGGAGCATCCACACACCATCCCATGCAGCATTGTACCCTACAGCTCATTTTCTATTTTTGTTCTAGCTACTTTAATTGTAAATGATCACCACAAAAGGTCACAAAACGTGATCAGCCGCTCTGTGACATTTTACCTTAAGAGTAAGCAAGAAAAAGTAAGCGCAAAGGGTTGGAACAAGATGTGCCAAGACATCAAAGCCCTTTGGGCACTACGTGTAAAGGGAATTTAAAAGTCGAGCTGGGTGCATTTAAAAAAAGACAAAGCAAATAAATAAAAAAAACCCAGAACATACATTTGATGTCATGAAAATGAGCACTGGAAGAGAAAGATCAAACTGACATGTACTCTTTGTTCCCAGCATATCAGGGATTATATAAATGTTCCCTAAACTGCAGTTTATCCTCATCAGTGAGCTTTGGGCTCCTACTCTTTGGTAGCTGTGCAAAAGGAAATCTCCAAAGATGGAAGAGGACAGCCTGACATGATGCTTCGGGTGGGTTTTCTGCGCATGCCTTTCACACTCTGAAGTGTGAGCGTTTTTCTTCCATGTCCAAATGGGCCTATCATTGAAATCAGATAGAGCAGAAAAGCTTATGTAGTTCCAGTAAATGGCAGGAATAAATAAAAAGAAAAGAAATAATCTAAAAAAAATTCAAAATATATTCAGAAATAGCGCTCAACAAGTAGTAAGCATAATTAACACCTATTATGCACAATATTATATTATGAAATAATATCAACCCACTTCATCAGTGATATGTCAGAGTTTTTCAAGAAGCAAAGTATAGGAGTTAAGAGAAAGAAATGCATATTTCTGAAGAAAACAAATATATTTGCTGGAATAAGCAAGATTACAACAGACCTACCTCACGTGGTGCATATAACCTACCAATAAAATATTTCTTTCCCACACCTCCTTTCCCCCAGGAACAGCTCTGCTTCTCATTATTGCCCGAGATTGTTCCATTTAATCAAAGCGCAGTTACGTTTACTGCAGATGTTAATCTGCAATCAGAGAACAGTTTCTGCTTGTTCACCTCAGTTTAACTGATACTACTGTTGCTGAAGCCTCTGTGGAAAAAAATCACTGCTTCTCTCTAACACGTTTTTGAGGTGTTTCAGTTCTTATATTAACATGATCTCCTGGACAAGTGAAGGGAACCTCTGCAAGGGGCAGACTGGGTCTCTGTATATGAAAAAGCTACGCGAAGCAGGAATACCTACGCAAATACCCGTCATCGCCAGCCATGAGGTGCTGAGCACGTGCCAGACTTACCCTGGAGTTAACCACTTCCAAGGAGACGTTCTGAGGCATTGCGCTGGGCACTGAAAGGGAAGAAAACCAAAAAGAAATTGGAAATATTGCCATTAGTGTCTAAGTCAGAATAGGTTACAGCAAATATTTCCCTTTTTGGAAAGAAGGGAGTGCAGCTTTTACACCTAGTTTACAATCTGATCACAACCATGCAGTTAATCCAGGTGGCACTTCAGAGGTCCCCTAGGGAGAGGAAAAACAAACGCATCTGTTCATTTCTTCCCATTTTTGATAGACCTATTAGTAAGCCCTTTAAACAGCCAGTCAGCAGGCTCCCTGCAGTGAGACCAGCTACTTGAATTCAGTTGTTATACACTTCATCAGAAATAAACAAGAAATGCCACAATTCCTCTGGCTTTTATACATTAAGGTGTATTTCAGAACATATACTCTGAACAGAACGTCTATTATATACAAACAGGGTATTCCTCTCTCAGTGGCACCATGGATTCTTAATGGGGATAGAGAAAAGAAACTCTGTCTTTAGATACTATTTAAAAACATTATTTTGCATTAAGACTCTGTTTGTCACACATAATATAATCCGTACCTGGATTTATACAACTGAACTTTGTTATATCCATTCTGATAAAGGTCCTTTAATTCTTAAATTAGGCTAATAGCTATTCAACACATGGTCTTACAAAGATGCCTCACAAGGCATCAATGAGAGGGTCTGGCACCCACAGCTTTAAATAAAACAAATGGTTCTGACACAAGGGGGTTTTTTCCATCTTAAAAGTTCCTTTCATCTCACATTCTCTCTAGCTATAGTCATAGGAAAAACCTGCATGGTGCAGATTCATTTATCCCCTCCACCCTCCTGGCTCCCCCCTCGTGAAGGATCGGGCTCACACCACTGACACACGGCATGGATACCGGTGAATGCTCAGCATCTGCATGGTTGCACAGGCCATTAGCAACTATTTACTGACAAATTTCTGCCTGTTTTCCACTGTATCTCTGTATATCTATGTTTCCAATATGCTTGTGCAACAAATTCAAGTGTATATGCCTCCAGCTGATGGCAAATATTAATTCAACCGCTGAGGAGTGAAGAGCTTTAAAAATAAGTTTGTACTTGATGATGCATCAACTTCCTGACATGAACATGAAGCTTTATTTTCCTTTCAGAGAAATAATGCCTGCCTGCTAACCTGGGCTACTGAACAGCTGAAAAGGAGGGATGTAGTTTGCATTTACAGGAAGGTGGCTGTGAAAAAAGAGCTGAAAAAGAATCATTGTGAATACCCAATTTAAGAACAGTTTCCAATGCGATGTATTAGGGAAAATGAGAGAAATGATTTTTTAGTGTACAAGTACGAATACATCAAGTCAAAGTAAAGTTGTTTAAACCATTTTTATATGATATTAACAGGAACACTAGGGCAAAATGATTCTCATTGCAGTTGTCCACACATTTTAATTGGTTCAGCAAAGATGTACAAGTATGATCTGAGACCTGAAACATCTTAGAGACCAAATAAATTAATTTTATTTAAACAAGTGCAGTGTTAAGAAGTGCTTGGATTAATATCTACTGTTATCTGAATGGGGAAAGGACTTCTGGCTGTGGAGTAGAATTTAATAGGCAAAGCGCTACAAGCTGGAATCTATCTACGCTAGATATCAGGGATACCTTTCTTTTCAACTCCAGTCTTCGCTGAAAATCGCTGTCTAGGAGCGTGGGACATACATGACCAAAAAGTATACATAAAATATTTCTGTACATCACTGATTCTGGCCAAAACTTTCACCAGAATGAACTGGTGAAATTCTATGTGCTGTACAGAGGTGAACATAATGGGGGCTATTGTCTATATTGTTGTCTCTCTATATAGTCCCTATCGTCCACATGAGTGTGGCATATAGAGATGAGCAGACTGGCTTGAGATCAGCACTCTGGAAGAGGCAGGCTGCATCCATAGCAAGAAGTCACCTCTGACCTTAACATCTATGAATCTCTAAAGAATGCAATATGCACTAATAGGATAAGAAACACCCTTGTACAGTCATTAAGGAAAAGGATCGCAGCAAGTCCTATAAATGCTACTTTCCCCAGATTATTTTAAGCAGCACTGGTCAGACAGCTCCTCCACTGGACTCTGTCTAGTCACGTGTACATCCAGTAAACAAATTCCCAAAGTGCAGCACATCAACATGCTGCTATTTAAGGATTTAAGTCAGTCAGAGCTAAGTCAGCGCTAATAAGAAAATAATATTTTAAATACAGGTTACAAAAGAGCAAAAGTAAGAACAGGGACACACTGGCAGCAAAGCCCCACATTAATACCATTGTCCTTCACGAAGGCTCTGTGGATCATAAAAAGAGGAAAGAAAAAAAAAAAGAGAGAAAAAAGATGCATTTGAATCACAATAATCCAAAAAGTCAGAATGCTTGGAGACAGAGATACAGCTAAGTGAGCGGCAAGGAATACAGAAACTATTGCTCACGTTGGGGATCGCGAGTCACGGAGATTCACTGGTGGAAAAGCTCCAGGGTAAGCAATAGCCCGAGTCAGCTGGGAGTTCCTGAAAACAGCAGCTGAGGCTCTGGACTGTTTTGCTTATCCTGCCACAGCCTGATCTGAAGATATGTGTTCAAGGAATATACAAAATTAGCTTGACATCTTGCATTTCAACCACCCAGACTCCCTCTCCATCAGAGCAGATAGGTCCAGGCCAGGGGACCCAAGCCCCCTTCTCAGCTCTGCCCTGACCTGCCCGGGCTCTGCACACAAAGCGTTTCCCCATACAGTCTCTTTTTTCCTCTCCTCAGATTAGCAGCTTTAGTTGGTTGCTCTAGTGCAGGCAATGTTCTTTATTTGTTTCCATACTGTCCACGACAGTGCAAAGTTGATCTAAGGGCATTGCTGCTGCAACAGTACCGGCAGCAGCTAACAGCACATGAAACATTTCATCTCCCTTGATACTGAGGAGATGTCACTGCTCACACTCTCCTCATTTTGAAAAATATCAGACAGAAAACTGTCTCTGTAATGTACTTGGTATTGCAAGTTTAAAAAAGAAGTGAGATATTTTTTGACATTTCTGAATTAGCTGAATCTGGTGAACATCAGTATCTCCAAGAAAATATATTCTTGCTGGAAAATACTTGTCCTTGTTTGTAAGCAAGACAGAACTGCTCAGAGCCCCAGTTTCTCAAATGTGATTCCTCTTTTCTCTCCCCTCTCTTGCGGGCAGTGAAGGCTCATCACAATGTTTAGCCATTGCCACCTTAAACCTTTCCTTTTCATTGCTGACTCTCAAGTTTTATTGCTACATATTATTCCCCTACCAGACAAACTTCTTTCCATTTTTCTTCCCGCCCCCCCCCATTTGATTGTCTTTCTCTTATTTTGATTATTTCTCTTTGGTGAATGCTTGTCATATTTCCCAATTTTATTGCATGCATGAACATAACTGAGGCACTCCTTTTCTTCTAGATCTTCAGTCAAAACAAGAAATAAATCCAGACCTGACCCAGCATCGAACTCAATCACTTCCACAGCAATATTGTGTGTCTTTATTCCTTGCTTGCTGTTCAGTCAAGGAGACATTTTGCATTACCAAATCAGAGACCCTGATTTAATATCTCGGGTTGCATAACAATCAGAAAGCTCCCTGGCAAACCCAGCGCCTGTGAGATTACAATTACTTCCTCCAGTTTTGTATCTTGATCAAATAAAGAAATTGGATGCACCTGGTAAAATTTGTTTTTTGTTTATTATTCACAGCTTAATTATACCATTAGAAATTAAAGCAGAACTCATTTTACCTAACATTACCTATGCAATAAGCAACGAACAGAGACAGAGATGCCCAAGGATAAGGCGGCCCCTTTGCCTTGGTACAGGGTAACTCAGTGGTGGAGGGAGCCTCAAACATACTGCAGGAGCCTTCCTGCCTGCCTTTGGACCAGGTGTCTAAAGGTAGGTGAGATGAGCCTCACTGCTCCAGGCAGCAAGCCATCCAGAGGAACCTGGACAACCTCATGAGGTTCAACAAGGTCAAGTGCAGGGTCCTGCTCCTGGGTCGGGGCAACCCCCGGTATCAGCCCAGGCTGGTAGTGAAGGGGTGGAGAGCAGCCCTGCCGAGAGGCAAGTCCTCTGATGAAAAAGAGGGGGTCCTGGGGGATGAAAAGCGGGACAGGAGCCGGCAATGTGCGCTCCCAGCCCAGAAGCCACCCGTGCCCTGGGCTGCCCCCAAAGCCGCATGGCCAGCAGGGCGAGGGGGGGGATTCTGCCCCTCTGCTCCACTCTGGGGAGACCTCCCTGCAGGTCTGTGTCCAGCTCTGGAGCCCTTGGCACAGGAGAGACATGGACCTGTTGGAGCGGGGCCAGAGGAGGCCCCAGCAACACTCCGAGGGCTGGAACCCCTCTGCTGGGAGGACAGGCTGAGAGAGCTGGGGGGGGTTCAGCCTGGAGCAGAGAAGGCTCCAGGGAGACCTTACCGCAGGCCTCTGACTACTTGAAGGGGCCTACAAGAAAGCTGGAGAGGGACTTTGTATGAGAGCATGTAGCGATAGGACAAGGGGTAATGGCTTAAACTGAAAGACAGTAAATTTAGATTAGTCATAAGACAGATATTTTTGAAAATGAGGGTGGTGAGACAGTGGAACATGTTACCCAGAGAAGTCATGGATGCCCCATCCCTGAAGTGTTCAAAACCAGGCTGGACAGGGCTCTGAGCAACCTGCTCTAGTTGCAGATGTCCCTGCTCACTGCAGGGGGGTTGGACTAGGTGGCCTTGAAAGGTCCCTTCCAACCCAAACCATTCTGTGATTCTTATTAATGGGAAGAAGGTTCATATGGCAAGGTACTCAGATTTGTTGTTAGGGTTTGTTTTTTTTTTTCTATCTGGTGAAATTAGAAAAAAAAATATTTTCAGATGCCCATCAGACGAATCCATGTCCTTTGTGGTTTTGCTGTTTGTTTGTCAGAAAGCAGAAAGGTCCAGAAGGGATGAGATGTCTGAGCAAGCCAGCTCAGACCCCGGAGTATTTCCCAGCAGCACAGACAGCACCCAGGCCCCCAGGCTGCTGTTCCGGGAAAGGCAGAGGAGGAACAGAGGCATTTAGCAGGGACAGCAAGTCGGGAGGCAAGAGGGCCGGATCCAGGTCCCCGATCCAATAAAGACAGAAACACGTAAGCCAGGTAACCAAGCCTTGCTGGCGCTGGTGTGAACTCCAGCCACCAAACCTTCCCATGGACGTTTCGTTACAGCCTGCACCTTTGCCCCAAAAGTTTCAGGGCTGACACTCACACCAAGAAATGTTTTGCATCAGGAAAATTCCTGTGTAATTCTTACAGGGGAAGAGGAGGAGGAGGGAAACAGTACATTCTCCCAGTACTTCTTCCAAACAGATAAAGATGGATTGGTTAATTTTAAGGGAAATCATAATGTCAAGAGGTTGGGCTACCAGGGCACTACAATAAGAGACTCCGTCCCCAGCAGGGTCGCAGCCACAACATCGTTCACCTCCGGTAAATCCACGCCTGTGGCTCTGAGTGATGGGCTTTGCTCATGCTCACATAAATGCCCTCACAGCCCGTTCCTCTGTGCCCCTGCTATCAGCTCTCGTGCAAACACAGGAACGGCTACAGACATCTGAAAAACTTCATAGGCTGTCTCCTGTGTCAATCTGAACTTCAATCTTCAATTTTTACTTTAAAAAAAAATGTATATCATAATTATGGATAAAAATTATATTTAAATCAAGTACTCGGGAAGCATGAAATAAGACTGTCTGCCAATTGCTGGGATTAAATGCATTTTGATAAATTCATGAGCATGATAGCTCAAAGCATTTCTGAAATGGCACACAGCTTGGCCAATTATTATCTGAGCTGTATTTTAAACTGAAAATTAAGCATTGAAGATACAGTATGTTCCTTGATCTGGTAAACGCTGTCTAGGGTCTGTAGCTCCTGCAGCTGCAGATGCCACACTAAATCCCTTTGACTGGAGTGCATTTCTCAGACTATAGATTACATCCCAGAGCTTCACGGAGAATTTCTGCCTGCAGACTTGCAGGAACTAATAGCACAGGCTTTTTTTTGTGCAACTATGTACCGTATCGTATGCTATACAGCAAGGATTGGTATGGAAAAAATAACTTGCTCAAGTATATACACGTTCTCAAGAGGAAGGCAGACTTAAAAATGATCCTATCATTTTTACAAGAGGAAAGGAAAGGCAGACCAATCTACAGGGCTTTTCTCCCATTTTTGACGTTTACTTCTGTTTCAAATCAGCTTTCAGAAAAGCAGTGCTGGAGTCGCTGTCTTTTGAGAGCACCCCAGCTCCTTGCCTAGGGGCTGCCCTCCAGGTTTGGCTACCGATGTAAAAATAAACTGCCAGAGACCGTGTGGACCAAGATGCGAAGAGGACATGAAGTAAAGACCAAAGGGAGCCGGTCGTGACAAGCAAGGTGCTCCTTGTTACACTTTTGTCCAGCAGCAAAAGCAGCAGGCAGGAGCTGGGAAAGGTGGCCAGCTCCTGTCCCTCTGACAGCAGCAGGCCCTGGCTGACGAGACTGCAAAATCTCAATTTAAGCTGGAGGATGGGTTGCAATCCAAAAAAGCATAGTGGGGCAGCCTGGGGAACTACTCTCCTCTGCAAGGAGGATGGTAGCAGGGGACTCAGGAACAAAATCTGCTCAAAAAGCAAATGTATATATGGGCAGCTACAGGCTTTCTCCTTCCTTTAGCTCTCACCTATAAAACAGGACATAGACCACTGAACAAGGATGAAGAGACAGATGAAATATTCCATAAGCAGCTGGGAGAAGTCTCACGATCGCTAGTCCTTGTCCTCAGGAGGGACTTCAACTTACCACGTGTCTGCTGGACATACAATACAGCCGAGAGGACATAGTCCAGGAGTTTTTGATTCTTGGAGAAGTAAAGGAAGGGGGTCAGCAGAACTGCTACCTTGGACTTCCACAGGACAGACTTTAGCCTCTTTAGGAAGCTGGTTGACAGAGTCCCTTGGGAGGCAGTCCTGAAGGGCAAAGGAGTCCAGCAAGGCTAGACATTCTGCAGAAAGGAAATCTTAAACATGCAGGAGCAGGTTGTCCGGATGTGCTGAAAGATGAACTGGTGGGGAAGACAACCGGCCTGGCTGAACAGAGAGCTTTGGCTGGAAATCAGGAATAAGAGGGGAGTTTATGACATTTGGAAGAAGGAGCAGGCAACTCAGGAGGACTAAAAGGATGTCACGATGTTACGCAGGGAGAAAATTAGAAGGGCCAAAGCCCAACTAGAACTTAATCTGGCTACTGTCATAAAAGACAATTAAAAAATGTTTTAATTTTGTTAAGCAACAAAAGGAGGGCCAAGGAGAATCTCCATCCTTTATTGGGTGTGGAGGCAGACATAGTGACAAAGGATGAGCAAAAGGCTGAGGTACTTAATGCCTCTTTTGCCTCAGTCTTTAATAGTAGGACCAGTTGTCCTCTGGGTACCCAGTCCCCTGAGCTAGAAAACAGGGACAGGAAGCAGAATGAAGCCCCCATAATCCAAGGGGAAACCGCTGAGACACACACAGGTCCATGGGGCTGGATGGGATCCACCCAAGGGTACTGAGGGAGCTCGTGGACATGCTCAGCAGCACTTTCAATCATTTATCAGCAGTCCTGGCTAACCAGGGAGGTCCCAGTTGACTGGAGGTTAGCAAATGGGACATCCATATACAAGAAGGGCCAGAAGGAGGATCCAGAGAACTACAGACCTGTCAGCCTGACCTCGGTACCAGGGAAGGTTGCAGAGCAGATCGTGTTGGGTGCCGTCGTGCTCCACGCACAAGACAACCAGGTGATCAGGCCTAGTCAGCATGGGTTTATGAAAGGCAGGTCCTGCTTGACCAACCTGATCTCCTTCTATGACCAGGTGACCTGCTTAGTGGATGCAGGAAAGGCTGTGGATGTTGTCCACCTGCACTTTAGAAAGCCTTTGACAACATTTCCCACAGCATTCTCCTAGAGAAACTAGACGCTCATGGCTTGGACACGTGTACTCTTCACTGGGTAAAAAAACTGGGTGGATGGCCGGGCCCAAAGAGTTGTGGTGAATGAGGTTAAACCCAGTTGGCTGCCAGTCACAAGCGGTGTTCCCCAGGGCTCAGTATTAGGGCCTGCTCTGTTTGATATCTTTATCAGTGATCTGGACAAGGGGACAGAGAGCACCCTCTGTAAGTCTGCAGGCAACACCAAGCTGGGTGGGAGTGTTGATCTGCTCGAGGGCAGGAAGGCTCTGCAGAGGGATCTGGACAGGCTGCATCACTGGGCCAAGGTCAGTTGTATGGGATTTAATAAGGCCAAGTGCCAGGTCCTGCACTTCGGTCACAACAACCCCACACAACACTATAGGCTTGGGGAGGAGTGGCTGGAGAGCTGCCCGGTGGAAAAGGACCTGGGAGCATTGGTCAAGTCAGCTGAACATGAGCCAGCAGTGTGCCCAGGTGGCCAAGAAGGCCAATAGCATTCTGGCTTGTATCAGAAATGCTGTGGCCAGCAGGAGGAGGGAAGTGATCATGCCTCTGTCCTTGGCACTGGTGAGGCCGCACCTCGAATCTGTGTTCAGTGTTGGGCCCCTCACTACAAGAAGGACGTTGAGGTGCTCGAGCATGTCCAGAGAAGGGCAACGAAGCTGGTGAAGGGTCTAGAGCACAAGTCTTATGAGGACTATCTGAGAAAGATGGAGTTGATTAGTCTGGAGAAAAGGAGGCTGAGGGGAGACCTTATAGCTCTCTACAACTTCTTTTGAGATCTACAATGGGAACATCATGTGGGAAACTTGGATGTCTACAAGTACCTGAAAGGAGGTTGTAGCAAGGTGGGTGTTGGTCTCTTCTCCCACCTAACAAGTGATAGGACAAAAGGAAATGGCTTCAAGTTGCACCAGGGGAGGGTTAGATTGGACATTAGGAAAAATTTCTTCACCGAAAGGGTTATGAAGCATTGGAGCAGGCTGCCCAGGGAGGTGGCAGAGTCGCCATCCCTGGAGGTATTTAAAAGATGTGTAGACATGGTGCATAGGGACATGGTTTACTGGTGGGCTTGGCAGTGTTAGGTTAACGGTTGGACTTGATGATCTTAAAGATCTTCTCCAACCTAAACCATTCTATGATTCTAAATGTCTTTGTCTCTCCTCTATGTAGGCTGTTAGCTTGCCTGTGCAGGAATTATTTCTTGCTGTTTTATTGTGCATCCTCCAGCAGAAAAGACCTTAACCCTGGGAAAGGTCTCTGCATAACACCATAAAAGAAGAAATTGCAGAAAGTTTTGGTGCTGCAGAATGGCGCTCTCTATTCCCTCCTTTCCTTCTTGGCAGCGGGACAGCTAGAACTGACGCCACCTTTGCCCAGGCTTGGCCAAAGCCAGGTTCTCACCACGGACCTTCGGTTGCTCTTCTTCATATCAGAGACCAAAGTGGTTTCAGGCAGATCTAGAATAAGGAGGATGAAAAGATATCCTAAAGGGATTTTCTCTTCTTTTACACCTGCTCCAAAATCTAGAGGATGGTTAGGAAGGCTGCAGCTAACTAACTTAATTGTAGAACTGACTTCTACTTAAATAAAGAGAAAAATAAACACCACCTTTTTCCAGATTCCCAAAACATTCTTGTTTTCTGGAACAGTCTCATGGAAACCTTCTTATTAGCAATGATTTTTTTTTGCAGACAGGTGAAGCATTTGAAACACTTGCAGGGATAATTTTCAGACTCATGAATAACAATCTTTCCCTTTCTCACGGTGACATTTAAAACCAAAGTGGAGTACAGGACCGCAGTTCTACACTTCACAGTGTGAATTAAATCTACATACATTATGCAAAATATTCATTTTCACTTGTTTTCCTTTTGTTTTTATAATTATAAGTGTGAAGTAATTTATTCTGCCAAGATCCAGCCTGTATTACAAGGAAAAACCGGATTTGCTGGGCAGACATAAGTAGCACTTGAAAAAAATATTGCAGAGGTGTCAAACGCACAGTAACAGCGCCAGCTGAGCTGTGGGTCTCACGGATGAATCCCACTGAAGATACAGCTCAGAATAACACAGATTAAAAACAGCACTGGGGTTCACCAGCTCCCTCACTCGGGGTTTCCCACACACCTGGTCCCCTCCACGTTGCTCTTCATGGGGTCTATTTCAGAGGCTCTCAACAGCTCTCCTCCAGTGCCCTGTGTTGAGGTGCCTATTTATTTCTGAATTAAAGTTAGGGCAGACTGGCTCAGCCTTTTTGAAATGAAAGCACTGCTCCTCCTGACCCCAGCAGCCTCACCGCCCGGCTGAAGTCACCTCTTTTCAGACCATGCTTTCTCTACCACTGCTCCTCCAGAGGTCAAGGAGACCTGGGAGAGGACCTGCAGACCACAGAGTAATTCAGCGTGGCAGCACCTCCACCAGGAATGGATGGAGGTGAGACAGGAGCATCGCTTCCACAGGGGATGTCACCAACCCGCATGTGACCAGGGACACCTGCAGAAATGCTCTATGCTTTAGATACATTACACAAATGCAAGAGCTTCTCCAGTGCACAATACCTCCCCTCTGCTGATTTCCTCCAGGTTCTATACAGCTTCTACTAATACTGTCCAGAAATTCATATTTTCAGTTGATGAGGTGTAGCAGTCAGAAGCGCTTGGGTTACCAGATAGACAGAAAATTGCCATTCTTAACTTTGTACAAATTTTCAGCTGTTTTGGGTAGAATAACAAGGGAGAGTTATCAACTTTGTAATAAAATTAGGTAAATAGATGTAAATATAAAGGGATAAATCTTGGTCACTCTGGTTCTCCATTCAATTTTTATTGCTCTAGCATCAATCTAGAGCATAGAAAGGAACAACACGGAGATTTTTATGTGACAGGTGCATTCTGGGCACCATTTCTGAATGTGCTCATTAGCACAGGTTACCTGCTACAATTCTGAGGGCTGAGAAAGCCCAGCAAGTTTAACATAGCTAGCTGAAGCCCACAGCAACATATTTCTTGCCTACTCCCTGATTTTATACTCTCACGTAAAAGTAAACGTTTCTCCACGTGAAAATGACGTTAAGTTAGTGATCCAAACCCAGGCCAGGGCCACCCAAACTCCCATACCTTGCTTTATTAGCATGAATGAACAAGAAATTGTGCAAATTTTTATCAGAAGGAAAATTAACTGTTTATAAATCTCACTTTAAAGCTTAGTTGACACCTCTTATGTCATCTTTAAACAAAATGTTGACAGCGAAAAAGTCCCTCTGGCTGTGGGGCTCAGCAAGTGGCACATCCCTGAAGCCTCTAGAGCCTGTCTCTGGTCTGGCTTCTGCTTTATGGACTCTCACCAATCCCACTGAAAGAATTTTTCCTTCATTTTTATGGTTTTACACTTTTGTAGCCCAAATGACTCCAATTAAGTTATTCCTGTTTTAGCCAGGTGTGGGGATCAGGCTCAGTGACTTCAAGAGGAGTCAGGTGTGTATTAAGTTTTGTGGTATCAGACACAACTAAGTGCTTCTGAATGCAAAATAAAATTCAATTTATCTCCCACAGCCTGCGAGCCACGGGAGCACGGCGTGAGCTCGGGGAGGGATAATGGCGCAGCCGCTGGGACGAGCAGAGATTGAAGCCCTGGCACATTTGCTACCCCGTGTTTAAAGCACAAGGAAGACCCAGGCAGTTGGTTCTTCAAATGCAGCCGTAATAAAATAAAAGCTGAAAGGATACACCTGTGCCTAAGTTAAAGAGAAAATAAAGAGAGAAGTAGACTATGCTTATCACTAGACATAGGAATAATGAACTGGACCAATTATCCTTGGAGACGAACACCAGCTCAGAGGGTACCACTGCAGGCAAGTACCGAACCTGATTTCTGTCCTGCACATTCAATAACCTCCTCATTTTATTGCTGCCTCTTCCAAAATACAGTAGCAGAAGAAAACATCTGATGATCGCAACCCACAGATGCAACCTGCCCACCCTGGGGCCCCTCCGTCCCCCACTCACCATCTGAAAGCGTGGTGACTGTCACATCCTCAGTGGAGACGCCGGGGCCGTAGCGGTTGTAGGCGAGGAAGCGCAGGGTGTACTCGGTGAACTTCTTCAGCCCATCCAGCCGGTAGGAGAGCCCGTCCACCTCCACATTCTAGCACACAGAGATGATAAACCAAGGGAAAATGTGACAGCCAGCGCCACGGCCGTGCCAAGGGATGAGCGGACTAGAGGCGAGCTTTTCACTCTTTGAGAAGTAGAGCTAAATCCTTATTTAAGTTGATACAAAAGGCAATTTGTAACTGAGTGGCTTGTTACAGCTCAGTTCTCAGCACTCATCTGCAGCTCTGCCCATGGCTTCAGGACGGAGGGGATTTCAGCATCTCAGAGTTGTGTTTCGTTACTTAGGGTGCAGGAGAAAAGGGGGGTTTTTTTGGTTAAGCCAGTTGCTGTCACTCCACAGGTGTGTGATAGGGAAAG
>NW_010549871.1:30094-34341 GCF_000687285.1 Phaethon lepturus
TAAAGACAAAGAGTCCAAGGGGAATTTTGGAGAAAAGAAGAAAGTAAAATAAAGCAAGAACAGAGAAAATGGGGATGGTATAAAAGATCCTGTAAGACTATGGAAGCACCTGCCGCAAGACTGCTGATGCCTGTGATTATTGCGTGCTATCAGGTCAGAAAAAAAGATGTGTCTGCTTTCTTCCCTGCTCTATTTGCTAAAAACCTATTGAAGCCATACTCTACCCACAGAGCTCATCTCCACTGCTACTACTGCACTCCTATCAAATATTGGTTATGAAATGGCCAGTGGGTCTGAGCAGTTTGCAACCTGCAGAAAGCAAGGTTGCTTGTTTGCCACTCAAAAGCACATGCTCATGGCAGAGTTAGGAGCGCAACTCAGTGCACAGCATCAACACCAATTTTTACTATAAGCATCTGTCACTCTGAAGAGACAATGCATCAATTTCTAGCCTGGATTAGTATTATTTTACCCTCCTACTCGAAAAAAGTTACAAGAAGCAACCAAAAAATACATGTTCTACAAAGATCACATGTACAAACTGCCATTAATGGGTTGATGGCTTTGCACAAAGTAAAGGGGAAGTCTAAAGGGTCTTTAAATGCTCTTTGGCATTACTATGAAATTTCAGCATAAAGCTGAGGAATGGCTGGTATATAATAGGCTGCCTCTTCTACCTCCTGAACCACTTTATATTGGTGGAAATTTAGCTTGCTTGATTTGCTCTTTTATCACTGGTCTGTGCAACATTTACCCAACCTGGAGGGTTAACCCATAAAACCTCTCACTTTGAGCCTTTAGAGCACTCTGAAGACCTGCAGATGCCTACAGGAAATATCTCCTTTTCACAGGGAGAGCAGAGCCACTCCAGTCATCGCTCACCTGCTCTCTTCCAGTTGCTGTCTCCGTACAGAAGAGTCTGTAGCCTTGAACGGGGCCATTTGCATAGGCAGGGGGATCCCAGGAGACAAGAATCGACGTAGGTGAGGTAGATACAGCCCGCAGGTTTTCCACCGGCCCAGGAACTTGTACTGTACAGAAAGTAAAGAGTGGTGTGAAAATCCCATTCCCACATTGCCCACCACTGTGCCCAGGTCCCCGACACAGGGGCACTACCCAGCCCAGCACACACGTCTGAGGTGTGCCTGCAACATTGCTGCTTCAGCACTGTACGCTTCAGAAACCCCAGGCAAAATAAGACAGGGATGACAAACCCATGGAGAATTCATGGCAGAAAGACTGTTGCAGTTTTAGCACCATGAACACAGGAAATACTGAAAAGGGCTGTTCCGTCAAGGATACATCTCTGTGTCTTTGGCTCAGGAGATGGACTTCATCTTAAAATTGAATTTCTGGGAAATAATGAGCATAACTATCTAAAGCATGCAATAGATGCATTTACCTTGCAGTAGTAGGAAACCAGAGACACACAAATCTGATCATCCAAGGCCAGTTCAAGCTAAAGACTGCCATTAGAAAAGCCCGTAGGCAAACACCAACACACAACACGAGACACACCTGGAGTCATCTCATAAACACACTATCTGCAAGCTTAAATTTGCTTTCTTGTGAGACCCTGCTTAGCTGATTGTGTTTCTGTCCCAGCTCTGAATGTATCAGCTTGATGCTATTAAATTATAAATTGACTTGGTGCACCACAGCAGGCTTTGGTTTCTTTTAGCAAGCAATTAGCCTTCAAAATCCCTCTGTTAGCTTCTACTCACACCATTTGCACACTTGTGCACATGTACCTGTTTATGCTATCTGTTCAAACTCCTGTATGCATTACTCTATTTTAGCTGCCTGAGGGATCACAGGTGATGGCTGACAGGAAACATTAAAGACAGTCCTTGGCACGCTGTAACGAACGAGGGAGCTCACAAAGGCTGGACTGTAGGCTGGTACCCCCTGTTTAGCAGCAGCGTGAGGTTGCTCTTGCAAAGCCACAGAAACCTGGTAGCATAGAGCAAGGCGATGGCTTTGGTCAGAAGACATCATGCAGCTCTTCACAGAAAGTCCTGGGCAACTGGGCTGATCTTGGAGCTGACCAGCTTTGAGCAGGGGTTGGATCAGAGAACTCTCATCACCTGCAATCCCTAATTTGCCCTTATAAGTTAGACCTCACTAGTACAAGTTCCAATATTAATACGTAGCCCCAGTTCTACTCTTAAATAATATTCCTGTGTTTGCACAGTGCCCAGCACAGTAATTGCAGGGCTATAACAAGCTCATTTTATAAACCAAATAACGACAATAAAAATGTTAAAATATCACATCCTTGCAACTATTATTTCGTTTGATTAGTTCTGAAAACACAGCGGTTTGCAACAGGTTTAGCCTTAAGCAGAGATCATCTGAAATGCAAAATTTAGATTGCCCTAACAGCAGATCATGCTGGTGGGTAATGCAGCACACAGCTCCTCCTCAAATGACAACACAAAATAACCCATTGTAATTGTTAAAGGAAACAACACTAGGTCACCTTTTGTTATACAGACTATCATAAAGTGCTCCAATTTCACCCTGAATACAAATTATCACACATCAACCACACCATGCTTTTGGATGTCAGCTTAAATCACTTATTAAAGCAAAAGAGCTAAAAAAGCTTGATAAACTCCTATAACTACCAGCAGCACCAGAAAATCACTCCCTGCATGTCTCCCCTGGACCTAACCCCATCAACAACCGAAGTTTGGAGAAGAGGCTCTCTATAGTTGATCTGTGCCTTCATCTTGAACTCGAGCAAAATTGGAAGAAAAAGAAAGAATAATTGTGGGAAAAATGTAAAGATCAAACAGAAGCTTATTTCTGAAAAATCTTCAACACCAAATAGTACCTTTTTACTTTCAACAAGGAGCGTGCTGTGGCATAAAACAAACTCAGAAGCTATTGTGCAACTGGCAGATAACAGAATTACAGCTCCTAGAACATGCTTTCCGCAAAGTTACATCCCCATTACAAGGCAGTTTCACACTGACAGCTCTCTCTCGTAAATCTGTAAGCGTGCGGTGAGCAGCGATAGCCGAAGAGCGCCTGACCCTGTGCTCCATGGATCCGTCCCTCTGCTGCAGAGCAGGGATGGCAGAGCTGGGCATCAGAGGAAGGCACCCAGGAATGTCATCAACAAGATACAGATAGCCTTTGATCACAAGTAATTTTAGGTTTAGAGGCAGCATAGGTACATTTAAAATATTTTTCTTTCCTTCGTCCAACTTCCCTTTTCATTCTATTCCAGTATTTCCAACAGGCACTCTAATGTGCTTATGGTCTCAGTACTTTCAGCACACACAAAGCATTTAATAATCTCTCCTGATCCCTTCTGTCAAATAATAATCTCATGAAAATTGGCATTAAGTTTTAAATCTTTTCCTAAATTCTTCTTTTTCTAAATAGCAGAGAGGCTCTAGAACTGCTTTACATTCCATTAAAACAAGACGTTAAATCATGTTTCTTCTAAAGTCAGTCTTTACAACTAACAGCATCCTTTCTTGAAGAAAAAAGGATAACGGAAAGAGGGCAGGCAGATGACTGATGCATTTTCTTTTACCATGGGCTCCACATAATGCTTCAATATATTCCAAAAAATACCATTCCTTTGAGAATGCCCTTCCGCTCCCATAAAAGATTGGTTCTGCGCCTCAGACTGTTTTGTAAATACAAGCTACAACAACTGCTTGCAAAGAGTTTGATGCTGCTCTCAACTGCCGGTTTTGGGCTTATTTGGTGGAATTACTCCTATTCAATAACCATAAAGGCAATCAGGCCCAAAGCCAGAAATGGTTGAATGCTTTTTTTTTTTTCAATGCTGATTTTAGAAATATGGATTAGCTGCCTTTCTGTTATTGCTAATGGTCGCTGTCAGGGTGGCTGACCTTGTATCACCAGGGTGAATAGCTGTACCCACCCTGTGCTGTAAAAATGTGCCTCACACTGCCCCCAAAGCCAACGTTCTCAGGGCTGAAAGATGATACTTACCATGGGCACCTGATGTATACCTTGATTTTAGGTGCTAGGGACACATTACTGCAGAAATAAGTACCTGTGTTCTTAACATATTCATTGAAGAGCAGGACTCTTGTGTTTCTTGAGTGCTCCCTCAGTAAGTTTGCAGATGACATCAAGTTGGGTGGGAGTGTTGATCTGCTCGAGGGCAGGAAGGCTCTGCAGAGGGATCTGGACAGGCTGCATCACTGGGCCAAGGTCAATTGTATGGGACTTAATAAGGCCAAGTGCCGGGTCCTGCA
>NW_010549872.1:0-10611 GCF_000687285.1 Phaethon lepturus
AAGAAGGGAGGGGTGAGGGGAAGGGGTTTTAGGATTTGGATTTATTTCTTATTATTCTATTCTGATCGGTAATAAATTAATTTCCCCACGTCGAGTCTGTTTTGCCCATGATGGTAATTGGTGAGGGATCTCTCCCTGTCCTTACAAGCTGTTCATTATGTTTTCTCTGTCCTGCCCAGCTGAGGAGGGCAGTGACGGAGCGGCTTTGGGGGGCACCTGGCGCCCAGCCAGGGTCAGCCCCCCACACCAGTAATCCATGTGCCACCACTTTCACATAAAACATACATATGAATACTCTCCACCTTTAATTACTCTCCTGTAATTCTTTATCAAACCAATACGGGATCCTTTCTTCACTATTTCTACTATTTAAATACTGAAATATTAATACATAGTCGAGGAAGGGAATAGCTCTCAGTGTGGCAATATGAATACAGCTCCCGCTGCGCACCACTGCACCTACTGCCTTGAGCCGCCGGACCCTGCCCCGCCTGCCGCGGCCGCCGGGGAGGAGTAGGCTGTGCACCTAAGATCAGAGGTGCGGTCAGTCACCGCTAACCTGGTAGGAACAGGTCAGCGTACCACTGCGCGCAGACTGCGGACAAGCTGATCTGCAGGAGCTGAACCCCTCCAAGGGGCTTGTGTGATCGAGCGTCCTGAGGCTGCAGCAGCACCATCCCTTGCACCCACAGGGCACAAGCCTTCTGCTGCCAACAAAACCCCATCTCTCCTCTTTTCTTTCCTGCAGTGATGCTGTTTAACCCCAGGCTTGCAGTTTTTAACTCCATAAGGCAATTTGGAGCATGACTTGTACAAAATGGTGTCAGAGAAAACTGGCAGCACTTTAGATGATTTCAAATATTTTACTTTCAAGTATTATTTGTGCTGTACAAGCAAATGCAGCACCTAGTGACCGGCCGTACCACTGCTTCTGCCTCCTCATTTCTGCACTGGCTGTCTGACCACACAACCTGTGTTATCTCGCTGTGAGCTGAGCCGATGAACAGTGCTTATCTCCCCACCTATAGTCTGGGAAGAGAGGGCTTTCCAGAACGATGCTTCAGTGCTGAAACTCTCTCCTCCCGGGAGAGATCCCACTTCAGTCACGTCTCTCACTGAAGCTTTTAACTGCTTCTAAACGTTGATAATGTTGGCTGTACGTGCCATTGATATGAACACACTTTATTTGGTAATAGGATATCTAGGGACTTGAGTGCCTGCACAGTGGGGCATAATGTGCAGTTACTGCAAGAGTTAATTGTATCATTATTGTTAATCACCGTGTCATTGCCACAGTTTTTATTGGCATTTCCTTGTTAGTGATTGCATTAATATTTAAGTGACGTAAAGTGCACTGTTTCATGTTACCCATGGTAAAACCCTCTCGCAGCTCTGAACAGAATTTGTTTCATTAGAGTCTGAGTCTGGCCCTAAGCTAGAGCCAGGGTATGGCAGTGTGCTAAAAGTCAGTGCTTTGCCCTTCTCCAAGTTATAACAAATGAAATATAATTATAAGATATAATTGGCATGCCAAGACAGAGCTTTATTGTCATGCAACAATCCTAGTTTCCTACTCAAGTGCTTTCAATTTAATCTGAAAAGTTACTGACCTCATTTTTCTTTTGCAGCATTACGGATACATCTAGACACATCTTAGCAGTCTAATCAGGTAGCACAGCTTTTAGAAGCGTTGGCAGCATATTGCTATCCTGTGGCAGGTCATAATATCCTGCGGCTGATCAGCGACATCATGCAGTGCTCTGCTTTCTTCTTTTTTCCCATGCCATAATCAAAAGATCAGCAGAATTGTAAATCTCTCCATTTTTAAGTTGTTCATGGTTTTCCTCCCTTCCTCCACCTTCCCAGGTTTCCCACCATCTGTCCTTCAAAGCTGCTGTAATGACTGCAGAGCTGCACAGCCCCGAGCCCCTTTCTGGGGTAAATGGAAGAGCACCCAACATGGAGCTCTTGGGAGCTTCTCAAAGTGCTCCAAAGTCAACTGTAGGTATAGAAAGAGGCAGCCCAGAAGTCTTTTTTCTTTGGTTTCCATATCTTTGCGTATCCCCCTCTTAATTTCCCCTAGCTTGTGACCAATAACAGTATCTCCAAAAACAATGTCATGTTGTTCATTAACCTAATGAAGCTGTACAAGGCCAGGGTTAGTCAATACCCAGATAGAGGGTCTGGTAATACCAGACTGGCAAAAAGGAGATCATGAGAAATAAACAAAGGGTATTGGCTTGTGAAGAAGCTTGTACAGGCATGAGCATGATGAGGAAGGTTCAAGGCAGACCTTAGCATTGATCATGAGGCAAAGACAGTAAAACATCTCCTGTAAATTTTGAAAGAGGAAGCAAGATGAGCAGTAGGTTCACCATGACTGAGCAAGTTCTGTTTACACTAACACTTGATATTAGAACTCACTTCAGGAGAGGGCAGACCTGAGCACTGAGGTGGAGATGAAAGCTGACATCCCTTCAGAATAAGGGGAGAAAGGACAAGACAGAGGAGAAAGCCCAAGTATTCCCAAACACAGCTACTGCTCTGATTCTGAACTGGTCCTGAAGAGGTGATTTTCCTCCCTGCAGACAGATTAATTTCTGTTCCTACAGCCAGTATCTGAAAGCAGGGTCAAGGAACAGTTTCTTATGTTGACAAGATCAAGATGACCAAATTGGCTGCACTGCCTTAATCCTGTTGACATGAGCAACCGAAAGTCCTAGGACTTAACTTGATGTTTTTTATAAGAGTGATTCAGGGGCTTGCACTGACAGGCATTTTGCTTGTCTTAATTGTACTGGGTCCCTGCATTTATTCTTCTAGAATTAAGGGACTGAGCTGGTGAAATTATTTCTTGTCCATGTTTAGCAATAATACCTTTTATTTTTAAATGGTACATGCGCTTCCCACTTCCTTCCCTGTGATTGTTCAAAAGAAAACTACACATGAAAATATGAAGCTTTGGCCTCTCATGTCACCCAAACCCACCATTATCTAGGTTAGCGTTGGGCGCTTTGGGATGTCCAGCAATAGTGGTGCAGTGCAGCACTGGGATATCTGCTCAGCACTGTAATTCTTTAGCTGTATTTGTGCAGCAATGGGTGCAAACTCAGGAATCTCCCCTCAGTCCAGCAAGCGAGTCATGATAATGTTGCCTCCAAACCCAGATCGCTCCTTTATACAAAAGATAAAGAGTAGCAAAGACTTCCAAAAGGTTGGGGAACAACATCACTGCTATGCTCCCATCCACTGCAAGAAGGAAATAACTCTATTCTAGTCAGAAGGTACAATGAGAACAGCATTTGTTAAAAAGCAATGATTGCAAAGTCTTATAATCAACATTTGAAGAATGAAACATGGTAATACATGTTTGCTGTCCCCAGGTCCCCAAGCTGTAGCAAGTTCATTAGTGTGCATAGTTCTTTAGGGAGTTGTTTTTCACTGTTAATCATGCTTTGTATACAGAAGATGCACTTTGGGAAATGGAAGCGGCTGCTAATGGAAACATATTGCAGAGTGCTGGGATTCGCAGCCTACCTTTCCATTTGGCAACAGTCTCCGAATTGCCACGCGGTCCAAATGCCATCCGGAGTTCAGTCCTCCACCTTTGTGTCCGATGCGAATTTTTTCAATAACGTCACCAACATCCTCCAGCTACAGAAAAAAAGACAATAAGAGTAAGATTATGCAATGAACAACAGGTGACTTTTTGAGACACTACTTCTTTTAGATTATTTCCTATTTTTCCAGTCTGTATGAAGTCCCAGGGGAGCAAATATCAGCGTTGATGCCAATTATGCCCTAACTTGCATTTTAGCTAAAGGCTTCCCCTGAACTTCTGTTCCAAGAATGGAGAGAATCTTGCTCTGCACAAACTACTTACTGTATGAGTTAGGTTTGGTTGCACAGCAGCAATCCTGTATCTCAGGCTTCTCTGTATGATTGGGAATTAAGGTAATTTTTTAGAAATTGCAATGCTGCTGCATCTTAAATTTTTCTTTTTATAACCCTTTCCTTTTTGAACACTTATGTGCGCTCTTATAACACTGGAAGAATAGCTTTGAGGTCAAAGTACAATATTAACAGCTTAGCATTTTATATTATCTCTCTCCTGTTCTGCCACAGAATCCCAATACCAGTCTGAACAAGTCAACGGGACTATCTAATGAAGTGGCTACTGTTTTTATGCCTCACCTTATTACTCAAGTAATTTGTTACTAGTTCATTACTTTTAAGTCACTTCACTTCCAAAGGCTTGCACAGGAAAAATTATATTTGCTCCTAAGTAATAGCTTTTGGTTATTTCAGTGCAAGCTTTTGTATAGATGGCCTTTAAAAAAACAAGGCTGGCTGTAAACCTCCTTTACATGTAGGAGAAGCACACCTAGCTGTCTTTCTGTCCACAGGGACTTGGAGTGTTTTTTTCTTGGAAACATGAGAAAACTGAACATCTCAGTTTGCACCCCTGGAGACTACTCCCTTCTTCTCTTCCCAGATGACAGAATTGGCCCATACTGAAGAAAAGACATCAGTAATTCTAGGAGACTCCTCAACTCAATAAGACTGACTGCATAACTCAAGGAGTTCACACTCCGAACGAATTGGATTTGACTTCACCAGCCCTGCCCTGACTTTAGACAGCATAAGCATCAATTGTAAAATAACTAAATGATCCAAACTCCTTTCTAAAAGTCACGCATGCACAAAAGTGTACACTGGAGGAAAATTATTTTCTTCCTCTTTTGTCCTGTCCAAATAGTCAACTTTTAATGAGGTTTTTAATCAATACATAACAATAAAGTGATGCTTGACCACTAAAGATTCATGTTAAAGAAGAAGAGGTCTTCACTCTGCTGCATGCATCTCCAACAAATCATCACTTGGGAGCATAGCTGAGACCAGCCCCTAATCTTTTTTTGCCTCTTTTGCAAAATACAAAATGGTAGGGGCAGTTAAAAACACTAAACCAAATGGGCAATTCTCAGTTTGTGTTTCCTGAGGTCCCCAAATTGTTTTTAAGGTCTGTTGAACTCCAAATTATGGCTCTACACAAGTAAGTGAAGGAAGAATATATTTTGCTTCATCCCCATCTCCTGCAGGAAAAGCAACTGGTGAAGAGAGAATGAGGTTTGGGGACAGGTTAATATGATGTTATAAATCTGAAGAACAAACTGCATTTTCCCTCACTTCATCTGAGAAAAGTACTGATGTTTCAGATTCTACCAAACCCAAAATAAATCTTCTGGAATAAAGAAATAACAATAACACTCGGTTTAAGATTTATACCTATGGATTAATGCAACCTCTGTTATGAAAAACTGTGTGGAAACTGCACTGAAATAAGTCTTAGTCTTTGTTTTTAAGGAATCACACTGGGGGCTTATTTTATGATTCATGCTAGGTAACAACAATGTAGGCTGGAAACATTTTAACTTGTTAAAAAGTTTGGTTTAAGATTTGCCTTCAATTATGTTACTCAGACAAACAAAACTCAAAACACAGAGAAGTTTGTGCCATCCTCTACATCCAGGGAGGGAAGATGAGGACATGAAGCAGTACCAAAAGGACAGCCCAGAGCAGGAGTGCTTGTATTTTTGCCTCTCACAACTTCTCAGCAGTAACAATGCATTATGAGTAGGAATTGCTGAATACTGTAGATGTAAATGAGGTAACGCATTTATGTGCACTGGTTTAGTATTTGCATACAGTTGTGCAAACACTTCGGAAAATATTTTATAAGATCTTTCAAAAAGTTAGCCTCAGGTATTAAAAAAATCATGGTGCCTGCAGCAAAGTAACAACCTCTGTCTGAGGACACAGAGAAACAGAGCATGATGCTTAGGTTTAGAAAAAATGAACAGACCATACCCCAAATGAAGTGCTACACAGGTAGTGAGCACCATGGACCAGATCCTTCAGCATAATTGGCTGAAACAGGAACATGAAAGGATGCATAGGGACCTTAAACACAAGGCAACTAGTTTCAGCAATACTGCAAGCATTTATTTCCTGTTACCTGTCAAAGTATTGCAAATATTGCAAACTGCAAGAGAAAGCAAATATGTGAGCAAATAAGAGTGATAAGGACAGGTACGCGTTAGATCTGGCATGCATGGAGACCGATAGCCTCTTTTTATGAAGTATGGTCTAAGAAATAGAAGATGTAAAGACCTTCCAAAGTGGCTCTCAACTTCACCTGGAAGGGCAAGTCTCCGTGTCCGTGTTTTGGTACATCTCAGCTCCATGATAAAATTGCACCAGGCAATAAAGGCTTAACACAGCATTAGGCCACAGGGACACTGCATGTTGATACCTTTGAGTTGCTACTAACTGGAACTCAGTGAGAAAAGATTTGACCCAGTAGACAGTAAGCCTGTTGCAGAACAGAGTTTTGAACCCACATTCTTCGATTAAAAGAGCTGAATGGCTTTCCCTAAAACAGGAAAAGTTCTCACTTCATTTTATCTTCTTAATCGTAGAATTGTGGAATCTTTGGGTTGGAAGGGACCTTTCAAGGCCATCTAGTCCAACCCCCTGCAGTGAGCAGGGACATCTGCAACCAGAGCAGGGTGCTCAGAGCCCCGTCCAGCCTGACCTGGGATGTTTCCAGGGATGGGGCATCCACCACCTCTTGGGGCAACCTGGGACAGGGGTTCACCTCCCTCAGTGTGAAAAATTTCTTCCATCTATCTAGTCTGAATCTGCCCTCTCTTAGTTAAAAACCATCACCCCTTCTCCTACGGCAACAGGCCCTGCCAAAAAGTCTGTCCCCATCTTTCTCCTCAGCCCCTCTCAGCCCTGGCAGCTGCAGGAAGGTCTCCCTGGAGCCTTCTCTGCTCCAGGCTGAGCCCCCCCAGCTCTCCCAGCCTGTCCTCCCAGCAGAGGGGTTCCAGCCCTCGGAGCATTGCTGGGGCCTCCTCTGGCCCCGCTCCAGCAGGTCCATGTCTCTCCCGTGCCGACGGCTCCAGCGGTGGAGGGGCAGAATCCCCCCCTCCCCCTGCTGGCCACGTGTCTTTGGGGGCAGCCCAGGACACGGTTGGCTTCTGGGCTGGGAGTGCACATTGCCGGCTCGTGTCCAGCTTTTCATCCCCCAGGACCCCCAAGTCCCTCTTGGCAGGGCTGCTCTCCATCCCTTCGTTCCCCAGCCTGTGCTGATACCGGGGGATGCCCCGACCCAGGTGGAATATCCCCTTAGGGCAACCTCAGATGCGAGTGAGCATCTTTGATCTTACCTCCACAATGAACTGATTCACTGAGTTCCTTTCAAAATACATCCTTTGCTCTCTCTTGTTGAGGCACAGGGATTTCTGTTGAGTGCAGATCCCATCGCTTCCATAGAGAACAATGAAGACATCTGCACTCGTGCCAGCTCCAAAGATGTCGCTGGTGTAGACTGTGATCTCATAAGGAACAACTGATTCAGGACATGGCAGAAAATGAAAACGAACCAACAAAAGTTAGTAAGCAATATAACAATGTTCCTAAGAATATTTTAATGAAACAAAATCTAGATTAGAAAACTCAACAGTTAAAGAGGACAGGATAGGGTTCACACACTTGTGGTCATTTAGTTATCAAGCTGGTCAGTACTATGAGAATCCAGAGGAATTTCCTTTAACCCTATAAGGCCAATTGACCTTCGTGCATGTTCATTTACTGAGATTTTGGGGTTAATCACACGATCAGAAAGCACTCAGTATATTTATGCCTGCCATCTAAAGTTATTGAAAGAGGATTTACTTAAACAGCTCAAGTCTTAAAGCAAAACATGAATTCACAAATTTTTGAGCAACTAGGCAGATGGATGACACTAAACCAACTGGAGGCAGTATATAAATATTCAAGCTGATAGCCTTATTGATAAAAAAAATCTCCTATTATTTTCATTACTTACTGAGCAACAAAAGTCCATCATAAGGAAAAGAAATGAAACCCTCTTCTCTCCACTCTGATCTAGTTTTCTCTTAGTACCACCTTCTCCTTAACACCAAGGCAAACAGGTTAAATTACTACCAGATCAATGGTGAAAGCAGAACAGTATGGATCAAGCCCCTAAATACTTCCTTATTTTGTTTCCTTGGTTTCTCTAGAATGCCCCATGACCCCAAAATCTGATGTCTCCTTTTGTTCTTTTCTATCTTCACAGCTTCTCAGTCCTGAGTCCTCCGGGAGCATGACTCGGACTTGCTCAGGGAAAAGACTGATCCAGGAATAAGTCTGGGGCTCTGTTCCTGGCTCTGTTACAGATTTGCTGGATATCCTTAGTCAAGTCACTTTACACCTCAGTTTCCAAGTTTAGATGGTGTTTAACTCACATGGCAAGAGACCTGTGTTCAGATATCTGCACATCAAATACGTGTGTACATCTCCAGATATAATCAGTAAAGTCAGTGGAGTTTGGAGTAAGAGTCAGACAGGCAAATGCAGACATCTTCCTTGGGGTCAGCTGAATCCAAATCCATCATCTGTGAATGACCAAACTTCTGTTGATGATAATGGGAGATCAGACACTCCACTGTCATGAGGACATGTAAATACAGGTGTGCCATCTGGCAGACTGAATCCCATCCCTATCTCTTTCAAATCCTTTCTGAAATCTATAGATGAAAAACGCCAGGTAAAACTTGGGCACCACTGGTAAACTGCAGGGACTTCCCCAGCCACAAGCAGACACAATCCCTGTAGTCCACATCGCTACCAATAAGCACAGCCTTTGACACCCAGCGCTACCACCAGGATCAGCTCCTGGCCATCCCTCTCCCGTACACCCCCCACCCAGCTTTCACCATTTCCCATCCCTCACCACAATCTTCTCAGCTGCTCATCATCTGCATCCTCCTACCCTGCATCAACTTCAGGCATCTTTGCTATTTACACTACAGTACTTTGTGCTATCCTTCAGATTCTGCATCTCTGTTAGGGTAGAGAGAAGGTTTCTGGCACCGTGTCTGTTGCTTTTGGAGTGACTCTGATTATGCGTATCACAGACTAATCATTCATTAAAAATCCAGGCTCTCTAATACATCTCTCAGGAGAACAGAGATGAAGTTTTCTTCTACAGAGAGTCAGCCTGGAGGTACTTAATATTCTTTCTGCCCAACTCAATGAAATCTGCTCTGCTGTGCTGCAGGTAAACAAGAATAGTTTCTCCGATATGTAAGAAGGGGGGGGGGGGAAAAATCCTGGAGACCAAAAATCACATGCTATGCATTATGAATTTAAAATTATTTTCTCTGCTGAAATCCATGGCACTTGCTCTTGTTGCTTGAATATTAACGTCAGCTTACAACTGAATCAGCAAAGCAGCACTGTAACAAGGTCACTAGCAGCACAACTTTCAGCTGTCAGACTCCCATTTCATTTACATGGCGCTTTTAAAGTTGTATCCCCACAGGCATGATTTTAATTGGACCGCCGATGACATGTTTTCATCGTTTGTTTGGCGTGAAACAATTCTGGCACGAGTCATCATAAAACAAATCAAATCATTTTTGTTACCTCTGGCAAACTGAACCCCCCAGGTTAATAGTTAGGAAACCAGAATGCGGTAAGTAGCACAGTGGGAATGGTTTAAATGGTGAAACAGCCTAAGCTGACACTGAGTCTGGTGCTACATTTTTGCCAGAGAGGCCTGGCTATTTTCAGGCTGAATGTGGACAGCTGACAAAATCAGGTTTACACAACCTATGTACTGCCAGAAACTCTTACATCATTGTAATATACAGGGACATCAATAAATTATATAGTCCACATCTGCATCAAAATATAGATCAACTGGGATAAAATGGGAAAACCTGATGAGAAGCACATACAAGGTCTCTGGGTTATATTCACTCCTATGAACGTATTCACTGTATCTATCTACAAATTTATTTTTTCAAACATAAAGACTCTTATGTCTCCCTGTTGACTGACAAAAGTGATGAAGGGAGCAAAGAGTATCCGTTCCTCTGCTCCAGACAGTTTAGGTAAAGAAAGCAAGACATGAGAAATAATGGGGGAGGCACAAAGAGATGACGCTGGCAGGCCCTGAGAGAAGAAAAATGATTTTAGCTTATAGACTGGATGATATGAGGATCTGGACATTGGAGGGTAAGGCCAGCCAGTGTGAAAGAGACTTTTACCATGAACCACAGTGTTGACAGTAAAAAAGAAGGTGCCAAAACAGCTGATAGTCTTCTGTGTGGTTATTCTCACAACTACTTATGAACAAGGAAATTGAGGCAGAAAAAGAAAGATTGGACAGCTCTAACTTTTGATGTCTAAATAAGGAACTGCAGGAGGTAAGGCTTTTGGTACCATCAACACATACAGTGAGGGATGCAGTGAGATATTTTTGGTGTGAAAAACTTATCACTTGCCCAGAGTGACCTAGGAAGCACCTGGCAGGGCATGGGGTGTAAATCAACTCTGAGGTTCCAGACCTCATCCCTAATTGTGTCATCCAAGCTAGTGAAGGGAAAAGGCAATTTTGATAGTCCCCTGAAGGTGGGTCAGGAAATATTTGTCGACAAGTTGAAATGAGGCAGATCAGGGAGGGACAAGTCAAATAAGTCCCAGGGCTGTGAGTTCCCTGCACAGGGTCAAGGACGCACATGTGAAAAGGGAAAG
>NW_010549872.1:10642-41029 GCF_000687285.1 Phaethon lepturus
AAATAACGTTTCCAGTCTTATATTTCAAGAAAGCCATGTTATCTGATTCTCAGTGTTGTGAAGACAGGAAAAGATGTCACCTGAATAGAAGGGTTTAAGGTGCCATAGCATACTTGAAAATTATAAGGTTAGTGCTCAGAAAGATCTCCCAAAAAATACCGGGTTTACCCCAAACATTAATTTAGAGGGAACTGAGGTGAAGAGTAAGGAAAAATTGGAGAATGCTAAAAGAGGCACATTGCTGCAACACTATCAGAAAAGAAGAAACTCTGGAAGAAGGTCTTTCAGCAAGAGGGGTGTGCAATGCCAAAGGCACTTGGGGAACCAAGGCTTGGAAGCAAGACCAAAGTGTCTGCTTTGACAATAGAAACAGCAATATTAGGATGGAACAAGATCAAATGGAAACAAGGAGACAAGGAAGACAGCTTGGAAGGGGCTGAGGACTTGGAGATGAAAGCGCAAGAGGGAGCAAAAAGACAGTCATACACAGCCACATAGCTTCTAATGACTCTCTGATTTGGGAAACAGAGGAAATGTTAGTCCAGAGCACCAAAAGGAACCTTCTTGTAGTAACTGGAATAGTTAGCATGTGATGCATTTATAAATTTTTCAAAGCCAATTCAAGGGAGAGGCCAAGCCATAAAACTCCATGAGCTAGTGAGATTTTATCTTCTATAATGATGGGTGTATCCTGGAGAAATGGCATTCTGCTCACATGGGATATATTCTGTTGTCTGCAGTTCTGCAGGGAAGATAATTCTCTCAATGGCTCCATCATCCTCTGATTTATCCAGCCAGCGTCCACAAGGGAACTTGAGGCACTGTCCCAGTGATGGGGCGTCAATCTCCACCCATTCCAGAAACCAGCCAGTTGAATTACCTGTGGTTGGAGAGATAACAGTGAATAACCCACAAAGCCTTTACAGACAACAGCAAATGAATCATTGCATACCAGACCTCCGAGAAATAAATCTTCCTCTCTTTTGCTGATGGAAAAATAGAATAGATACCATAAAGACCATTGCAAGTGATTGTCCAGGTTTGAGCTAAAGTGTTTTACAATTCTATATGTGTCAGCTTAAAGATGTGCACGTGATTGGATTAATTTGCCTTTGTAGTAAGACAGAGGATTTACCAACAAACATGTCCCTTGGTGCCCCATAGGGAAGGAATCCACGTGTCTTTCCACTGCTTCCCTGGTTTTGAGTAGAGACACGTCTGTCTAAGCAGCAGCTAGGACTTGATGATGAAAACAACAAAAATATTGATAAAAGAAATGGGACAAGCCTATAGGTACCCAGGTGGAACAAAAAAAACCCTACCAGGTTTTGTGATATATGAGAAATCTCTCTAAATATGTGGCTGCAAAACTAAAGAGCCTCTTACAAAGAGAGAGGTTGCAAAGGTACCTGCAAGTTGCCACCACTGTGCTCTTATTGCCGCAGCCATGGGAATGGTATTAGCAGCAGAGATAGTAGCAGCAACAGCCAAAGTGACAGCAAGGATCTGTCACGAAAAGGTAAATTACGTTTGGGGTCTTGGAGGCAGGCTATTTTATACAGCAATGTGCCTAATGCACTAGAAATACTACATTACAAAGCAGATTATCTTACCTTTATTGTCATGGCCTATCTTGATTTTTTTCAGGTCTCCAATGTCCACAGACTCCACTGTAAACTCATCTACCTTCCCACGCTCAAACTTGTTCTTGTTAATCTTTGAGGCCTTTAGGCTGACTGTCCCTGTTGTGGTGATGCAAAAGGACATTGTTCAGCATGTGAAACAAATCCTCTGGGAATGTCAACAGTGGAACAGGGGAAGTGGCTAAAATGTAAAATATGGCTTTTCATCTCAAGATCTGAGCTTTGTCCCTCCCTCCCTCTGAACCCAAATCTGTATCAACACCCAAAATATACATAATTCCTTTCTTGAGTGATCCTCTGGCAGTGCCACAGGGACAATGCTGTTGTACTGTGTTCACAGCTAAAGAAATTTCTCCTACCCATCAGTTCCCTGTCACTCTCACAGGCATCCGAGTCACTGCACACAGAGCTCAGCTGCTTCCAAGAGGATTTGTTCATCAGCTGATTAAATACTTCTGGGCCACTCGAAGAGGCAGAGGAGAGCTGGATTTCAGGAGCATGCTGATTCATTGCTGAGGAAAGCAAATCATTCACTGCATTCACTACTCAGTAATGTAGTCCCAGTCAACTGTGTGGTTTCTATAATTGAAATTAAAGCCTTTAGATCAGCAGCTGCTGCAAATCAGCATCGCAAAGCTCGACAGTGATTTACAGCAGCTGGGGGTATGCTCCCAGCTATCACAATGTATGCGGAGACAGCGAGAATATGAAGCTGTGCTAAAAAGGAGTGAGGAACGGGTATTGAGGAAACAAAAGGAAACCATGACCTGTCTTTTCATGGATCCAGCAGTGAGGTGCTATCCTTTTCCATCACGTGAAGCCGTACCTGTATCGTCTCTACTTCCATAGAGAGTGATGAAGACATTGGCATCTGTCCCAGCATTCTTCTTGTCCCCGGTTTTCACTTTCACGGTGTATGTTGTTGATTTAGCTGTAGGATAAAATATCTTAATTTAAGAGTGTGAAATCTGAGCAGGAATTAACTCTACTTTTTATTGCATATGTGTGTTTCGTTTGGATTTTATTTTGACTAATTACAGCCATGTTGTAATCTCTCATTCCTGTCATATGCTGTGGTAGCTCCTGGGGTGAGCTGGGCTATCTGGTTGCAGTCTTCTACTGCTCCAGTCATTCAGTGCATTGTCTACATATCTATAGATACAAAATGAGCTCGAGCCTTCCCATTTGCTTCCTGGGAATCTCTAAGGCTCCTCAAAGCTGCCTCTGCCTATACTAGCTCATTAAAAAAACCACATCCCCCGCTTTATTCTATTAGCACCGAATAATATATGTGCATAACACATACCAGGAGGTATGTGCACTTTGACATATACAGTTCATATTCACAAACACGCCCTTCACAATAGCATCATTAGGGAAGTTTCTATTGCACCATCATATAGCAAGTGCAGTAAACTCATAAAAATGTGAAAAAGTCTCATATAGTCTTCACTGTGCTGCAAAAAGGTACTCAAGATTTCCAAAACAACACCATTCTTCCATAGTTAGAAATGTGTTTCCAAGATGCTGCTCAGCCAGCAGGTCCTCTTGAACCAAAGGGTTAAACAATTTGTGGAAATTATTCATGCATTCAAAAGCATGTGAGGGGGGAGTTAGGCGAAGTGAAGCCAGCAGAAGTGCTGGGCACTCAGCACCTTTCAGCATCAGATCCGGGAGTGTGTCATTGCTCGGTGGTTACTGCGCAAAATCATGTGCAAAAGAGACAAAGCTATTTGTGAGGACAATGGACACAAGCAGCAAGATGGAAAGTGAGACAAATTTAGGTCCCTTCACTTTCCCTGGTCATGTTTCCCCTCTGCTCGGTTTTGTGTTGAAATGTTTAACCGTTCCAGCCCCTGATGCGAAATGGCTGGGATTTATGCCTTGGATATTAGCAGTCAATGTACATTTCAGCTGAGAGATGATAACTGAACATGTTATCCATCTTCTTAGCTTGCTTACTTTGGGTCCAACCTGGCAAAATGATTAAATCACCTAAAAATGAGGAGTGTCCACTCCTTCCTGGCTGACATGCACTTCACACTTCATTCACTCCTGAAAACTTCACAGTCGGGGCAGAGTTACTGACAGCCCAGTGAACGCTAACCACTAATGCCCTTAGCACTCTAAAAACTTGGTTCCTTTTCAACCCCATACTGGAAGGAATACAAGGCTAACATAAACCTTTCTGCTCCAGGCCCAGCGTTGCAAGAGACTGGCCATCATTTTCCGAATCTTTCTTTACAAATGCTTCATCCACTGGGACCAGCTCCCTGACAATCTGACCGTCATCTTCCTCAACTGCTAACCACCGCTGGCATGGAAAATAATACCTACAAGAATGACAGCAGCACCCAGCACTTACACAGGACTTCACAGGCTTTAATAACAAAAATAAGCACAGATCAGAGGCTACTTAAAGAAAACAAGATTAGTCAAAGCTGAACAATACATCTGTTTTTGTCTTTGAGTTTTGGTATTGTTTGTGGGAGCTAAATCCATAAATAGGTTAGTGAGCACTTACTGAAAAGTGTTGTTTCTGAACTGTCAGCCCCATATGATTGATTCCTTTTAGTTTTCACTCCCAGAAGTTGAATAACTTGAGGGAACCTCCGGTCTCCCAGGCATTTTATGTTTATGAAGAGTTATGAAGAAAATGTTACGAAGAGACCCATCTTGAGGTCCTTATGAGCAGTCCCACCCACCAGAGCATTGTGCAACTTTTAAACATGTGACTTCAAGCATGTTCCAGCTCACAGGCAAGCCTGTGTTTTAGGTTTCTAATAGCTTAGGCTTTGCTCAGCCAGCTGTCTGTGAAAATCATGGGAATTTGCTTAGACCCTCTTCAGGAGAGAGAGTCCCTCCCAGGAGAAACAGAGAAAGGCTGAGGTTTCCTTCCAACCACCGCTGGTTTCCTAACTGCGGAGATGCTGGGACAGCAAAACCCCGCACAGAGGTACCCAAGAATGGCCCCACACTCAGTATAACAGCACAGTTATCACAAGGCTTCCAAAGGATGTCTGCTCCCTGTGAGTTGGTGAGGAGCTATGACAACGCCCTTCTGCACCTCCTCTGCCTTCCCGCGGTTCTGCAGGCTCCTGAGACCGTGCCCCCTTTTCTGACCACATGAAAAGGGTGCGACAAGCTGCTCACGTGGTGCTCTCCTTGAGGTCAACAATCTCTACCCTCTCCAGGAACCAGCTTGGGCTAGCACCAGAGTTATCATGGCGAATCCGCAGCTTCTTCAGCTCACCCAGGTCAATGGCTTTGATGGTGAACACATCTACCTGCACAGGAGGCAAGAGGTAAATGACTGTGTTTCCCAGAAAGGAGGAAAGGTAGGCAGTAAATGGCCAAGGGTAATCTTTTTTCCCATTAAAACAAAAGGTGTTTGTGAGTCTCCCTCGTATTCTCAGGGTGGATGTACTAAAATAACTACGGAGCTGTGAGCTCTCCCATTAATACTCATGCTTGGCTCCAACAAGGCAGTAACAGCCATGGAGCTGCACAACCCTTCACTCTTTTCTTTACCTCATCCCCATTTCAACTTCCTCTAGGTTTAACTCATATCTCCTAAATCTCATTCCTTTCAAGCTTAGCATTTTCCCTCAGATTCAGTCTGGAACTAGACACAAACTTATTGACTCCATGGAAACTCTCCTGTGCACCTCCATGTGCTTTATTTCAAACCACAGAATTTCTTCCTTTCGTCATTTACTACAACCAAGAGGTTCATTTATTAGCTGTATTAGTGTGACAGGATGGACCTTGTTATCATAATACCTCAAACATCTTAATGTGATTAACTTGTTGGTAGACTTTGGGTTTCTACTCCCAAGAGCAGAGCTTGTAACATTTGCAGCTTGGAGCTCTTCCTACTGAATGAAGAACCATGTGCAGGTTGCAGTATCACTGGTGCCAAGCTCATAAATCACAGCTAACAGCTTATTTAACAATCTTAGGCTCTTTTTTTCTGATCTCAAGTTTTCCACAGCTGCTTATTTTTTCTGTAATTTTTCGTTATTCAAAGTTATTCTGGGCTATAATAGTGGCTTTTTAATTATTCATATACATTTTAATGGCAAATATTCAATCTACAAGAGATAATGTTTAATTGGATTGGGTTATAATGTAATTATAGCACACCATGTAATACTGCTTTTATTCCCTGACAGGTTGAGTAGAACATTTAGAATTGCATTTGCAATCTAAATACTGACATACTTGAGCTGCCTCACAAATACTCTCCAATATTAATTTAAAGTTCATGGTGTTCAAGTACTCCTGGCAGGAAACATTATTACCAGAATGTTTACAGGAAGCAGATGCAAAAGGTGGCTCCGATGTAGAATTGGTGTTCATCTTATTATTCAAATGGATTTCCCCTGGAAAATGTTTTGAGGCGTTTTGCTTTAAGTAATATATTTAAGAAATAAAACACATCTGAGCTTTAAGCTGAAAGAAGCCAAGCCTTGCAGAGAAGAGACTGTAATGCACGGCCAGCATGATAACTGAGAGCGGTCTGCCAACCTTCTGCTCGCTTGAGTGAGTTGAGTTCATGCATTACCTGGCCCTTTTCAAACTTGTTGAGGTTATTGGACCTTTTCAGCTGGCGCTCACCCGTGTCTCCTCTTCCTACGCCATAGATGCTCAAGAAGACATTAGCATCTGTCCCAGCCCCCCACACATTCCCAGTGAGAACATGGACTTCGTACGTATTCTCTGCAAGTAAAATTGGAAAGGCAGATCAGGAAGAGCCCAGAAATTGCCATATTTCATCAGATCCATGGCTCGCTGTGAAAGCACGTAGCCCAAAAATGCTGGCACAGTCAGCTTTATGAAAGATTTTGTCTGGAGTTTGTTTGCATCTATCTTAAAACATGAGCAGCTCCATCTTTCTCTATCCCTTGTCATTAACCATGTAAATAGTTACAGCTTGCTAAACTCCCAGCCACAGTGGTCACTTGTGGGACTTGCAACCCAAGTGCCCCAGACAAGCCTTGGAGAACCCTACAGAAGTCCTTTAGGGTACTCCCATTTCAGACTGTCTCCTCTATCCTCTGCTTTAGTTTAACCATTGTCCTCTTCCTCCCCAGAGCTGATCAACCAAACCGCAGTGTAAGCTACACTGCAGACCTGGAGCAATGGGATGGCTGGGAGGTCATAAGTGGTCCTGCAAAACACCACAGTGTGGTTACCATCCTTCATGCAACTGCTGTATCCACACACCTGCACATTTCCTCTGATATTTACCCTCCAGAGCAGATTCTCCATCAGGTACCAGCTCCACAACAAGCTCCTTATCTCCTTCATCTTTAGCCAACCAGCGGTGTGCCACAAACGTGTAGACATCCATTACTTCTTCCACCTTGGTCTCCTCTTCTTCCTCCTCCTCAGACTTTTTCTTTTTCTTCTTCTTCTTTTTATCAGACTCTGTCATCTTCGTGGCAAGCCGCTTCAGTGTGACGCTTTCCAGGAACCAGCCATCCCCAATGCCTTTCCCGTCATGGCCTATCCGAATCTTATAAATCTTGCCAACATCTGCAGCCTCTCTCTGTCACCAAAGGAAAGTCAGCACCCAGGAGGATATAAAGACATCTTAATTTCATAAAGTGCATTCTTAAAAATGAGGAAAAAAATCTATCACCCAAAGCACCTCAGCAAAGATAAGATAAATTTTTTATGCAAGTTTACCTTTACTTTTTCCTTCCTGTTTTATTCTTTCATACTTTCACCCACCAAATCTCATCTGAACAGACTGAGCTGAAAACATTCAGAGCAACCATGGTGAGAATAGGAACTGAATCCATACTTCCTACTTCTCCATTGCTTTCCTCACCAATATTGTCTCTGTGTTGGCATCAAAGGTGAATATACCAAAATATCATATTAGTTTTTTACAGATTCTCAGTGCCTGAGGTCTTTTTTAAATTAATAACAAGATACACTTAATACGTAGCACGAGGCATGAACAAAGCAAGAAGCGATAATGGTATAGCGAAAAGGCAGTAAACTTGGACTCATATAACCTGATCTCTGATACGAACCATGGGCTTGGACTGCCCTTCTCCTTCCTTCTCATCTGGAAAATTAGAAAAGCATATTCTCACTTCGCTAGTGTGCAGAGAGGATACAATCATTAGTGATTACAATGCATCAGTGACAAAATGCTGTATTCGTAAGATTTCCATCTCTCTAGTCAATATAGCAGATACAAAACCTTGTTGGTTTAGATTGTTTGTCCAGATTACTACCTCACGAAGTTGGATGGAAGGCTTTACTCCACACAATCCTTCAACAACCAATTACTTGTTTCTGATGATTCCTTATGCTGTTAGGCAGTGTTTATGTTATAAAACTTGCAAACATTTCCTTCGGGCTGAAATCTGGCAACTTGGCATACAAGGTTTCAGTCTAGAAGCATTTTTTTCTATAGCAGATTAAAACAAAATCAATTGCACACAAGATGCTTATCAGAAAACGAAAATTGATCCAGCTGTCCTAGCATAAAGAATGTGTCTTTCCTTATGCTGCTTTGCCCTTAGATTTGCTATAATCATCCTGCATGCTCTGTCTATAACTGATGGCATTTCCTATTAGCATGTAGCTCACACAATCTTATTCTTGCCCATATCTTTCAGTAAATATTCATATCATGAAAGAGGTAAAGGATCTGTCTATTAATGGTTCAGAGCTTCTGCCTTGTGTGCTCATAAAAAAAGTCACAGAAAATGGGCAGAACTTTAAAGTCTGGCAATAAACAGCCAAGAGAGGATATAAACATGGCTATGTAAACAGAACACTGTACATATGGCTTTTTATAAATCTGATATTGGCTAATAGCTTTTACTCATAAATTTTGGAAAGCTTATTTCCTTTAAAATCAGAGAAACCTAATCTTAGAATTATAGAGTGTCTTAAAAAAGCAAACATTTATAAGACGTTAGTCATCTTAAATCCCAAGGAACTCATTAAAAATGGATAAATATCACTAACTCCATTCTGTGAAGCAAGAAAATGAGGAAGGAGGACGTGAACTGTTCTTAAAAATACAAACTACAAAACTGTGTTAAAGCTCTGGATAAAGACACCTGCCTTTGGCCAGTGACAACAGGAAGGATACCCCAGTCTTGATGATTCAGAGGAGCTTCCACAACTAGCTCCGAGTAGGTGCTTAACTGTGTGATGAGATAGATCTCATCCCTGTGGGACTGCAAATTCACAGAGAGACGTAGGCACCACAGTGCTGAGCCTTATGCTGCGAGCACATATGACAGATGTGCCTTAAATCTTGCTTCCATCTGTGTTTTACTGTCCAGATGTTGACGTCTCCTGCGGTTACTTCAATACAGAAGGATGTGGCTCTGATATGCCACGATAGCACAGCCAACTCCTTGCTCTAACCCCACATCAGGGCAAGAACTAATATCATTCCTTTCCCCCAGACCTTGGTTTCTCTGGACAGAAAACCCAAGCAAGGAAGCCAGAAAAGAGTGGTGGTCCAATATAGCCAGGTCCCACTGAGGAGAGGACACCCAACCACACTGCGGTGCACACCACCGCTTAGCTGTGTCAGCCCAGGACCTCTTGCTGGATTAACCAGGTCCTGGCTCACACACTGGAGTTTTGCCTGAGGTTTTGCGTCCCTGCAAATACTCTGCTTACTGTTGGGTCGCTCAGAAAGAGGTGTGGACTCTGCAGTGTAAACCTAAATGCTGGCCAGACCGATAACCGCAGGAGTGTACTGTACACCTCGAGCGCCGTGGCTGCGCAGTGCTTGCTGGACTAGTGCCACAGGCAGTAAAATCCATGGGGCACTCACACGTTCACAGAAAATACAGCAGCAAACCTCTGCAGGGTTGGGCTGAACAACATCTACCTGTGGTTAATGGCATGTGTGACCACAGGCAAAGCCAGGAGACCTTATATTCTGTATGGAGTTTCTTTTTCCCCAACTAGATAAAGAAAAGGAACAATAGCATATGGTCAGGCCCAAAATTTAAGCTTAAGGTCTTTTGAGATCTAACATGAGTACCTCCTTTTGAAAGAAAGGGTAAACAAAATTGCTATGAGATCATATTTTTCTATGACACCTTTGCCACCAGTCCCTCAGAAGATGAATGTCACTCCACAAAACACAAAACTTCCCAAAAGAAATACAAAACCTTCCAAAAATATGGATAGAGGACAGCAGATACCAACAGACCTTGTTGTTAAAAAGTCAACTGTTTTGTATGATTGGGCCAATTCTGTTGATGTCTCAGTTTTGACTGGTCATTTCTTTCCCCTCATAGAAGCGGCAGCTACTGCCTTCATCATACCTTGAAGATATCTGTGGCTCCCCGTTCAAAGTTGTTTGATCTGTTTTCTAAGATGATCAGTTCGGTTTTGCCTGTCTCTCCATAAATCTGCATGAAGACTTTGGCATTGGTGCCTGCGGCCCGCATGTCTCCAGTAACTACAGACACCTCGTAGTTTATCACTAGTCCAAAAATAAAGCAATTAAATCAGCAGAGAAGCTCAGATAACAACATTCCTTAGGGCTCAGGTTCAAAACTAAATTACCTTGTCTTAACAAATGACCACGTAGCCAACCATTTGCTCTTATCCAAACCAAATGTGAGATAACACAACTCTTCACTGAGGGCTAACCTAATAGTTTTCCTTTTACAAGTATTAAAAGCCAGTGTCAGAGGGTGCAAAATAGAGCCTTAAAAGGGGATTTCATTTCAGTATTAAATAGAGAGTGGTTAAATCATCTCCTTAATATAATACAAAGGAGGGAGTTACACAGAGCATCCTTTCTCAGGATCCCAAGGCAAATTTTAAGCATGGCCTTAAAATAAAATTAATCTACTGATAAAAGTCAAATAGACAGTAGGGATCTGGTCCTTATTTATCAAACAGCTTCTCTCTTCCAGGCAATGGGGTAATACAGGCAGGACGGGATATGTTCTGGTGCAGGACTGGGGCAGCGGGACAGGTAAATGTAAAAAAAGCAGAACCCACTGATATTGCAATGAAGTAGCACAGCACCTTGTGCTGTGTTACATTGTCCAGGATGCAAATTTTTCATAAGATCTCAGGAAATGGAGATGGAAAACCCAGTACTGTTTGTCCAACTGTTTTAGAAAAGAAAAGAAAAGAGGAGAATAATTTCCTTTGCTCACCAACATAAGCTCTTTGGGACAGGAACTTTTTGGTTTTGGTGTCTAACACAGTGGTGTCCTGATCCTTGAGAATGGTAGTAATACAAATTTAGTCCTAGCTATAAAACAGCACACATTTCTCAATGAGTCTTCTCTTACATTTCTCAATAGGCACAATCTCACTTGGGTAGACCTCCACCTCCACTCTGCCATCAGCCTCATCTTTGTCGAGCCATCGGTTGCAGGGGAACATGTATTGCCTTCCCTGGACTGGAACCGTGATCTGGACACTGGCCAGGAACCAGCCAGACCGGAGACCCACGTTATCGTGTCCAATCAGTATTCGGTTGATCTTTGAAAAAGCAAACAAAAGCCAAGAGCGCAGGGAAAAAACCCGACACAAAAGAATTTACTTAATATATGTCTCCTTCTGCTGGCACCCTGTTCTTCCACTGTGATCATGTAAATCATTTATATATGTATTTAGCTATAAACTTAAAACACTTTTCACATGCCAGCCTGTACACTAGAATGTCGATGTAATAGTCTATACAAAATGTATTTCTTAATACCTAACGTAAAGGTCAGAGATTCTCACATCATATTCAATCCTGAGCATCATATTGATTCTGAATTCAGACAGTCACACAAAGTACAGAGCTACCTGTCATTAATTCTTACCTTCCCAATATCCATCGTATCTAGAGTAAACTCATCCACTCGACCACGTTCAAAATAATTGCCTAGATCATTATCAGAGACCAAGAGAGGCTCTTTGCTGGAGTCTGCTTTTTCGCCATAAAGTTTGATGAAAACTTTGGAGTCTGAGCTGGCACCGGGGATATCTCCTGTCTTCACACTGATATGATAACTGACGTCTGAAGTGAGATCAACATACAACACACAGACACGTGAGTGGCATTTCCAATGCTCAGCCAGGCAATTGGCTTCAAAGAGATATAGGGGAGGGGGGCTCCAGCCACAGACGCAGAAAGGACTTCACTCCTCCATTCATGCATCTTAGGACCACACTGAATAAGCTGTCATACCTTGGAATTATTCACCAAAACATGAGAGATGCAACAGATATATTAATAAGCAGAAAGTATCCTGTATTCCTCCCTCTCACCATTAGACTATTACCAAGCCATAAAAATGAGCTTAGGCAAGTGAGATGATTTCACCCTTTTTTATACTTAATGATTTATAAAGTCAATAGCTTTGACTTTTTTTTCTAAAACAAAACAAAAAACATCTCAACCTGAGCTGTATGAGTACTGTTTTTTAAAGAAAATTGCAGTATTAGAGCCCTGGTTCTCCAGAAAAGGACAGTGTAATCTTTTTAGTGATTTTCTTCTGGGAACACAATGTTATTTGACGGAATTTACTCTACTAAAGCAGTGGCAATTCAAAATCCTGCAGAGAAAGCTATACAAGAAAGCAATTCTTAAACAAATTATGACATTAAAGATCAAAGTTTCTTTCTACATATATAATGTTGCAATTATTCTCTTTTATGCAAATTAATTCCGTTCCTAAACTAGGATTTAAGGGTCAGAGGCATTTCTCCCCAAGTGACCTACTGCAGCTTCTTGCATAAGAATGGCAAAAAAAGCCCGGTAGATTTACTGTGAACTGACATGAATCATTAAGTAGAATAAAGCAAGTAAATACGTGCACACACAGCTCAAACCCAGACCTTCTTTTTTCCAAGCTAAACTCACTTTTTAGCATTGGTGACTCCCCAGCAGGCACTAACTCTCGGACAATCTGACCATCATCCTCATTTTTGTCAAGCCATCTGGTTTACAAACAGAAATAAGTTATCTTTGAGTAATTAAGACCTATTAGACCTTTCAAAATCTAGGCTGGCTCCACACATAGTAAAAATCCACATCACAGTCAAAAAGGTATTTTTTACAGGGCTTGGTATCTCTGTTGACTTTGCAGAGCTTGACCAGTCCCTATAGCAGTTGCACTTTAAACCTCAATTTTTCCAGGAAGAGAGACCATGAGTGCCCTGCTCGCAGTAGATGAGCATCTGCTGTGATGTCCATCTGTCTGGAAAGCACAAAATCCATAGCCACAAGTTATTCCTGTAAGTGGGCAGTCTCGGTCTCCTGAAAGCATTAACCTTCATTGACCAGAAATACTTGCCACCTTTATTACTAGCTGCCTTGATTACAAACTTCGTAGCACCTAAGTTACTAAAATCCCCCCTTTTTTTAGTGTTTGCTTACTCAAATCTATCATCACTTTTGTCTTCCTTACAGACACGTGTTTTTTCTCCACCAGGAAGGGGATGAATTTTGTTGTTCCCATTTTCAGAGCTGGGTATGTGGAGGCAGCTGGCACCAGCAAAAGGAAGGATTTCCTTTGTTTCTCAACATTAATCTAATGATCCAACTAGACTAATTGAGAAGAAGAACCGGGGACAAAGCAAAATGTAGCGTGATCTCACGGGGAAGAAAAATCTGAAAGGAAAACAGAGGGGAACCAATTGCTAACCTGGTAACCTTCACAGCTGCTCCTTCAGCCTCAGGGATGAAGGAATTACAGCCTCAGCCCCACCATACGCCATACGGAACCGCTGTACCACCACAGCGAAGGCCCTGGCAGAGGTTTCTCACTCTCCCCGTCAAACCCAGACTGCTGCAAGCACTCGGGATATTCCTGTAAGCATCTGCTTAGGCTGAGGCTTCCCACAGTGGTGCACTGGGGCCATTTCAGTCCCCAAACACCACGTCGTGAGAGCAGGCACGGTTCCCAGAAAGCCCCTTGTTCCCAGGTGCAGAGCTATCTGCAGCAGCATCCTGTGCAGCTAAAAACATCGCTGGAAGCCAGTGGGGGTGAACGAAGGACAAGTGAGCAAGCGCTGGCAGGTCACGCAGGGTATTGAAGCTGTTTTAATAATTCCCAGAACTAGAAAGAGAAAAACAAATCCCCAGAAACTGTTTCTTTTTAAAGGTGCCCACACAGCTACGTGAATGACACCAGACCGCAGAAGTCCTGCTTCTCAACAAACACGCGCGGCACAGACGTACTGCAAGCTTCCTGCAACGTCGCCGTGCCGCGCGCGCTCGCCTTGGCCGACCCTCACACCAAAAAGGAGGGGAGCTCTCTTCCCATCTGAGTTTCCACCTTTGATTTTGCTGATGAGCCAGCACACATGGAAATCGGCAAATGACCCTCATAACAGGGATCTGGGGACAAATGCCCACGGAGAGCTGGATCAGACCTACGGTATCTTGCTGGTAATAAGCCAACACAGCTTACTGTTGTGATGAGTTGGACTCACCAAAAAAAAGAAAACAAGCACAAAGGAACCATGCAGAAAACCAGCACTGGGAGAGAAATCCAAACATAAGCTAGAGCTGGCCGGTCCCAGTAGAACTAGCAGCAAAGCCCCCATGCAAAAGAGGTGCATACAGCCCCACCTCAAAGACACACCTCTCCACCCCCAGGTCTCCTCTAAGCTTTGGTGGCTTCTCGGTTATGCAGTCTACCCCGTATTCTTTCGCTCTGTAAAGTAGGTGGCCGTGTGCAGGTGGCTTGAAAAGGGCTAAAAGCTAAGAGGATCGGCATGAAGGTGCCGAACGCGTGAACATGAGATGATCACATGAACACCATGTGAGGGCATCAGGTGTGGTGTTGTGCCTCAGTGGAGGCTGAGAGGGGTAGAGGGGATAGAGGAGTAGAAAAAGCTGTGGGGAAGACCATGAAATTGATGTCAAGAACTGAGCAAGGGTGGAGTGCAAGGAGAGCAGAAGAGCAGCATGCCAAGACAGCACGTTATCTTAAGAAAGGAAGCCTTTATTGATGTTTTGGGGTTGGGGGATTCTTTTTACCTGTTAGAACCGGTGCTTAATACCTTTGCATCATGTAGTTCTTGATGCTGGTTCAGGATTCACATCCTTGGACAGGTATCCAACGGCTAGGGGATCGCATCCTCCCAAAAGTTAAGATGCTTCTGATACGTGGATGTTAACTGGGAGGACCCACAAAATTCGAGCTTGAACACCACCACTCCACAACCACTGAATTCAGCACAGTCTTCAGGAAGGCAGAAGCTCACAAGGTAGACACTCTTCTGCTCTCCTGTTGCTGTTTTTTGTGTCCTGCAAGCTGCTGTTTATGGTGCCAGTGTACATGCTGTTGTTTTCTGTCACCTTTGCCATTGCTGATGCTTTAGGGAATCATGGGATGAATCTGAGTGAAACACTTCTGCGTCAAGGTGACAGAAAATACATCCCGCAAGAAACAGATCTCTGTGTGCAGCATGGAAAATGATAACGGTTTTGGCAATGAGTTTGGACAAGAAAAGGTAATCCAAAAAGGAGGACACATGCCTAATTAAAGAAATTCCCCCTACCAATGTTGGTAGCTACTGATGGCAACAGGAGTATGTCTTGGACTGGAAGAGTAAGAGGAAGGTTTATCAGCAGAAGTGGATTAAGGCTCCTTACTTTGTTTCAGCCAAGAAAATAGCTAGAATTGGCAGAAACACTATCTTCTCAATAAGATTACTTCAACTAGTGACAGAGGAAGTATTTGGATGAGTATTTTGTTCCTTCCCTTCAGCACATATGCTGCAATATCCTAATTTTACTTCAAATGTAATTCCAATAGTGTATCACTGAGCAGCAGATTGCAACCAGGGGTTTATAGTCTTACACTGAGCACAAATGGACTGGCACATTATAAACACATCAGGCTGCAGAAAATAGAATTTTTCAGTATAGTGCCATCATATTCCTAGTACAAAAGGCCTGTCAAAATCTTTTATTTTACCATTTTACCAGAGCTTCCATACAATTTCAGTGCATGTAATTCACATGGCATTGTGGGTTTTGCAAGGGTGTAGTTGTGTCCTGTATCATGTACTTAGTTCTAAAGAGATACCGTATGCCCACTAACCCAAAGCAGACACAAATACGACACAAAAGCCACTTCAGAACAAATTTCTAGAGGATCAGAGAGTCAGGGAAGCACTGTGGGAAAAAAATGGTATGACATCATACACAGCATTCAAAATCCAGTAGATGACACCTGTGTGCAATTAGAATGACTAGGACATCCATTAGATCCAGAGATACATATTTGTGTGTGTCTGTAAAAATAACCTATGTGTGAATACATGTAAAATAGATAGACATTTCAGTCTATTTTTAGGCAACAAAAGGAGGTTCTCTGGATCCCTTATGCAATGATCACTTTTGGCATTTGATTGAATAAGTGTCCTTTCACAGGAGCATCATGCCATTCATGGTCTGTCTATTGTTCTTCAAAGAATTAACGATGTTCCCTTATGCTTGTGCTGGAGAAAAATTAGGATGGTGCAGTCCCTATGCTCAGAAAAAAACGTAATGCAGTATCATTGAAGATTTCATTGGAGCTGTAATGATTTATAGCATATAAAATTCTATCCTATCATGAACTCATGACTTTGCCTGATTGAAAATTCATTTCTGTCTGGGATATAAATATTATGAAAAATAGGCTATTTTAGAGAATGTCAGCTAGTCCATTCCTGGACTTCCACAGAGCCTTGAGAGAAAATGAAATCTGAAGAACTCGGTTCTGAGCTTCAAAAGAGTTTGATTCCAGTTCTGGGGCGAAAGGCAAACTCCTTCGTTTTGAACTTTCTAGCAGTATTCACAATCACAATACCTAAACCGCATCAGGTATGATAAGGTATAAATGGTTCAATTATGCCACTGAATGATTCAGTGTTCAGTCCCTAAAAGCATGGATATTATAATGTCGTGTGGTCATAAGGGAGGAATAATACTCCAGTGCATCCAAGTGATGTCCTAGTAATTCTGCAAATAATGCTTGAAGAAGTTACTTGCATTTACTTCTTGCAAGCACAGATCAAATGACCACTTTAAAAATCACTGAATCTAAGAGGAGTTACAAGCTATTCCCTTTACAGCCAATTGTTTTAAGAGTTGAAAGCACAGGCCTGGGAGTCATTATTTCTCGATGCTCTTCCTGAATCTGACACAAATTCACAATTAATCCACTTAGTTTCTCTTTATCTCTGCTGGCTCCCTTGTACAACAAAGACAGTCCTTCTCATAGAGCTCTTGTAAATATTAGGTAATATATGTTCCTATAAAGTCATAAAAGAGCTTTCAAATTAAAAGACAAAATATGGCCATGCGTATAAATATGTAAATAACAAGAACAGAGAATTCAATGAGTTATATGCAATGAAGATCTATAAGGATATCCTACAGACATTAGTTATAGTGGTTAGCCAGTTCCTTGCTATAATATTTGCTCTCCACACGCTTGTACAGCCTAGTTTTTACAGAGGTAAGAAGCCTGTGAAGCTTTCTGCACGGGTGAGATGTGTTTCTGCAAGAAGGTATTTTGTCTTCCATCTGTCTCATAGTAGCAGCTAGGCAACAGAAAGTCAATGGCGTAGCTTTCAATAAGGACACAGCAGCAGAAGTTGTTTTCTCCAGACCATGAAATTATGCTGTGTAGAAGAGTGGAAGTTAATCAGGTCTTGGAGGTGAAGGCAATGAGAACATCAGCATGTCCACTGGCTGGCCACAGACAGGCCAAGCAGAAATAGAATCTTCCCTTGTGTCCCTCAGATGGAGTCTCTAACTAACCTCACTTGAATTGGCTCACTAAAAGAAGGCCACTACTCTTGGCCAAGTCTTCTTCAACGTCTTGGCTCTGAAGAACCAGGCCTCCCTGAGCACCTGCCAAAGCAGCGAGGACATAAGCTGTCCTTGGCCTACAGGACTGGAGGGGAACATCCAAATGCTGCAGGTCATGGAAACATCTATCCCTCACATGGAGGATGCAGTGGGTGAGCACCTTCACCCTCAGATATCTCCAGACTCCATGACGACACCCGTATACTGCGATGATGCCCCAGTCTCTCAAGAGACACAGGCACCAAAGATAGCGAGAGGGATCAGCTGTCCCTGTGTTTGGAGGTGATCAGTCATGTTACCTTCTCAATCTGAGAGGAAGAGATAATGTTGGCACAAGGACAGCAAACAAAGCCACATGAACAACACTGGTATCGCTTGGAAAAAGAGACATTAAGAAAGATAAGAAGAGTGGAATTCCATCACTTTTGACTTGAAGCCTGAATGCACCCCAGGAATATCTTGGAGATAAGTCCTGGGTTTTCTTTCTCCCTCCTTTTTCAGTCCCTGGCCTGAGGGGAATGCCCTGTGGACTCTGATGCTTCTGATCCACAGGATAAAGCTAAGGGGAAGGGAATCATCACTCCAAGCTGAGGGAAGACACCCAGTTAAACAGTCAAGCAAAGAGACGATTCAAAAGGAAATCTTTAAAATGAGCCAGCTGCACAGAGCAGTTAGGACACAGAAATGTTGCTGAGGAGTCTGAGCAAAAGAGCTCTTCACGTGGACACTTCATGTCCAAGTGAAAACCTGTCTAGCTTGCTTGCTTAACTCAGTAAAACATATGGTTGTTAAATATGTATCAAGAGGCAGCAACGACAACGTGGTGGTTTGTTCTTTGAAAAGGGAGAGACTGGCTGGCTTTTCACAACCGAGATGACGTTGCGCCTGCTACTCCGTGCCGTCTCCCTGGTGAGCTGGCTCTCTGACGTGAAGCAGCTTTAGCAATGCAGAGAGGCTGGGGCTGGCTCCTGTTTTGTGTTTGGCTGACTCCCCTCGTTATCGTGGAGTTCCTCCTGATTTACAGTGACAAGAGACAAGTAACCAGCTTAGAGGGTTTTACCTTTGTTTGCAATTTAAAAATAATTGTGTTTGCGTTTTACAACTCCACTTGTCCCCCAGGAGATGACTTTTTAGAACAGGTACTTGATGTTGCTAAATGGAGCTCAGTGAACTTCCATCCTACAGGGTGGACATCCTGGGAGGGCAAGTGGGACTTCACAGGACACTGAACTACACTGAAGTTCGTCTCTTATGTTTTCACCTAGTTCTCTCTAGTTTGTGCTGCAACATTGAGGCAAGCCCTAGTTAGTGCCAGGAGAGATGATGCATCTCATTCCCCACGGGTAGCGTCAGTACAGCACATTTCTTTTGGCCACTTGATTGTCTAGGAAAGAGAATAATTCATTTATAACTCATTCAAAAGGGTAAGTGACAGCCCTCTGCTCTACCGCTATCTCTGTCTGCAAGACAGGCATTTCCCTTCATGCAAGGAGCTCTCAAGTTGGCAGCATAGCGATTTTGCATTCTCCCAACGCAAAAAGAGCATCCCATTGCTCCTGGAAAGATGGGATGTGCATGTGAGGGACCAGAACCTCGTCCCGCACGTGCAATAAAACTAGCAGATTGCAGCGGATTGCAGAGCGCATTTCTGCAGCAGGCAATCACAGTGACACTGGGTGTGGTACTGGAAGGTGGCATTTTACCTTTTGGAAATTCTCTGTATTACTGAACTAATTGCTGAGAAGTTCACAATTCAGATTGCTGTTTGTTTGGTAAGGGGCGTTAGTCATATCTTAAACCTCCCAATCCACACTCTTTGCTTTCAGGCTTAGCAAAAATAACTGAATGAATGAATAAAAAGGATGAAGCTGTGCTCAGAACATTCCAGCCTTGGAACAGCTAGGCTCTTCAAAGTCTGGCAAATGCATAATTTGCAAGCATTGTTTCCAGTACCTGTAGCAGGGGAATTCCACAGCCTCACTTTCTGGCTGTCCTTCTTCCCTCACTATCACTTTGGCAAGGTACCAGCCACTGCTTCCTCCTTTGCCATCATGCCCTATCCTCACCCTCCTCACCTGCTTCAGCGTTACTGCTTCAACGAAGAATTCATCAGCCTTTGAGAAGGAGAAGAAAAAAGGTAAAGCAATATTCCTCCTTAAAAACAAACACACCAAACAACAAAATTTATTATTGCAATCAAACCAACATCATCAGCATGCTGCAAGATAATTCTTCACAAGATGAAGGAGAAAGTCTGAATTAATTTAGCAAAGAATGAAAGCTTGAATACTTGTGCTAGATGTATAACATTAGATTTACAAATATATGATCTGCCAGCATTTTAAATCTCCCACATCATTGCATGCCCTCCACAACTGCAAAAAAAAAAAAAAAAGAAAAGTAACGTGATTATTAAGAAGTTCGTACAGAGAAGGAGGAAAACCAAGTTCAAACCCCTGCCCAGATGTCAGCTTTCTGGGTAACCCAGGGCGGGTCACTTCAGACCAAATCCACGGAGGTATTTAGAGCTACAGTTCAAAGACATTACCCCACATTAAATTCAGGCGACATGGACTACTGAGCACAGTTTAACTCCAGCCATTTCCTGGCATGCAAGCATCAGGCATGGCTGCACAGGGGTATTTCCAGCTGCTCCATGAGTTGTCTTCAGAGGTTGGTGTGAACCTAACCCAGATGCTAAATACCCTTAATATCCCACAAGACACATGAATTTTATATCTTTGTTTGGTTGGTTTTTTCCCTGGAAAAGGGCTCAAATCGCCAGCCTGCAGATCAGCCTACGTGATGGCCCCTCAGGAACGGAGCCCTGATCGTGCTGGGAGCAGCAGTTCCCAACGGCTGAAGAAAGAAAGATATGCTGAAAGAGCGAGTTACTCCTTGGGGAATCAGGCCAGACAACTATCTGTGGTAGATGTACAGGTGCACACGCATGTACGGTAAGCGCCTGTGTAAACGTATTTCTGAAGCATACAATATCTATCTGAAATAAATATACATCCGAAACGTATAGCCCAACAAACACAATTGCCGTGGTTACCATCTGGCTGAGATGCATCATTAGGTAAGAGAAAGCTAATCAAACACTGTGATTCATTCGTTCTTCGTCTCTCAAAAGCCCATGAAGCACATACAGTGGTAGCATATACCCAGCTAGCTCCCAGAAAGCATGGTGACAAGGCACTGTTTATTTAAATGTTTACATTTGTTAAAACGATCGTGATATTTTCCATCATTCAGAACTCCAAACTGACCTTTAAAGTAAAGACAACTAAACATATTACCACTGTTTTAAGTGTTAATGATGTGCTTACATACACGAATGGGTGTTGCTTACATACACGAATGGGTGTTACTTACATACTCAAAAGTGAATCGGGATTTAAGGTATCAAAACCTCACTGAGTCAGTCTAAGTCAATAAAGTCTAATTCATTAGGCCTGATGTTCATCTTGCTTATTAATGGCTGATATAAATTAATGAGTAAGTAACTAAATGGAACTGCAGCAGAGCAAACACCTAATTTAGAGGCCTCTTTAAATTTTACCTTCTGTACAGGCTGTTAGTTTGCATTGGCAAGCAAACTTTTCAAGTTAAATTGGTAATCAAGGTACTATTGGCTTAAGTGGCTGTAGATTAGAGACCGCACTGACTAAGCTACATTTCTTTTTAACAGGGTATCTGAGTTAATCAGTGTAGATACACTCATTCAGTCGCTTGAACATACGAGCTCTAAATTTGTCAGGATCAATCCTTAAACAGCTTCCAATTCATTCACCAGCTTTCAGCTCCTCATGCTAAAAGAGAATTTTTCATTAACAGATTCCAGTTTTATTTATATAATGTGGATACTATTAATCACAAGAATCTATTTCCAAAATTGTTTTTCCTATTTTTTTTCACCTTCATGCGAGTTACCTTACAACTCCTTTTTGGGACTAAAAATAAAATAGTCATCATCTGTCTAAAATAATTTTGTCTTCTGTAAACCAAACATCTATTTTAGGAACTCCATCGAAACGGTCTTCAAACCACCACAAAAACGTGACTTATTTAGCTACCATTTTGACAAAACAAGACTTCACCAAATGACAAAATGCTGTCCGTTACAGCTTGGGCCTACCTTTTAAAAGTAAAAAATCTATAATGTAAGTGCACAGGCAAAAATATGATGCTTGCAATATCCATGTCTGCAAACCTTTATATCATCTAGAAGCAGAATGGATTTTTCCACTATGTAAATGCCACGTGTTTCCACAGACAGGTCTTACAGGCACAAGAAAACTGATCAAAGTTCTTTTAGTCTAAAAACTCAGTGATTTCAGTGAAGAACTGGAAATTCTGGACACTTAAAGGCAAATCCAAAGTGTTAATGCATATTTCAGAAGCCTAAATTCAATGGTCAATTTTGAAAACCTGACCTCCTTTTATCCTCATTTTCTTTCCACTCCAACTCTTCAACCAAATAATGACACAAAAGAGAGGAAATCTGCAGAGTTCTGTGATCAGCTTCTCAAAGTCTCCTCCAGGAGATACTGATCACATTTTACCAGTCTAAGCTGGACCCTAGAGATCTGAATTTGCCATATAATTGAATATATATTAAGCAGGTTGACCCCACAGATCAGATCAGCTTTAACTACAGTTTGACCTCTTCATTATCTCCAGCTTCCCATAGAACAAGCTCAGCCTTCAGTTCAGGCCATTTCCACCCCCCTCCATTGAGGACATGGGCATACAAAAACGTGTTGAAACATAGATTGATAGTAAGACACAAAAATTGAGAGCAGCACCGTTAAGGGGATACTGGAGGCAGTATAAAGGAATCTCACTAGCCTTTTGGTTCTGATTTTCACATTAAATAAGATGCTTTTTCTTCCTTTGCCCCAGGAGCCAAATTTTTGCCATGTTGGAGGGAGGGGAAAAGGCTCCCTCTTGTTCTTGGAAGATGGGCAGATTTTCTGGAAGACTCCCCCAATCTGAAGATGCAGTTTCATCAGTGAATACTTAGCTGGGGAGCAAACCAGGAGACTCTTATGAGCATACCAATGTCAAGAAAGGGCATGCTGTCCCTGCCCTAACCCTCCCTCCAGCAACCTGTTATGATGCTCTGTGGACATGATTTATTTCTTCTCACTCCCAAACTGGCAGGGAAATCAGCCAAGTTTGCAAATGCACGTCTCAAAAAAACCAGATCTACAAACCATCACACACTTTAAAACCCATCTTAAGGAGATGCTGTGTGAACTTACATTGCCTTTTTCAAATTTATTGACAGTGTTGATGCAGTTGTAGAGAATGCGTTCTCCCGTGTCTCCCTGGTCACCAATGAGGCAGACAAAGACATTGGCATCTGTGCCGCTCCCACTTACCGTCCCAGTGCAAACTGTCACCCGGTATTTTATTACTGTGGAGACATAAATTAATGAAAAATTTCATCAACACGATTAATTGCCATTTAAATTTACTACATTTTCCACAGACTTGCAATTAATTTTAAGTGTTCATACTTCCAGCTGAAGCTTCTGCTGAAGTATTGACTTTTATACTTCAATGTTATCACTAGGAAAAGAAAAAAAATAAAATAGAAAGGCCTGGAATCTTAAGAAAACCCATAAAACCTCTCCAAAGAAGCACATAGAAATGCCATCCCCTTCGGGTAAAACTTCATGAGTTGGAGTGCATAGCCTCCTGGGGGCCCCAGCCCTCCTACCTCCCTTCCTGCCTTCCCAAGAGGGTCATGGTGGTGGGGGACCATGTAACAACATGTTTGGGGAGAAACATCATTTGCATCACCCAGGGGCATGGCTGTTAGACAAAGAGAGTTAAAGAGGGCTGAGCACTCAGGGACCTGAGGAACGGACTTTTCATGTTGGCTTTATGTGGCAGGACAAGCTCAGCTGGTCCCATCTCCTTGGGACCCTCATAGTGCAGAAGGCTGGGTCACATCTTGTCTCCTTGTCACCTTTGAGGTCTTTATTTAGGATTTTGCTGGATGGATTTTGAGCTGTCACCTTCCTCCCCCTCACCCCACCCTCATTTCTGCCCTCCTGTCCCATTGTGGGGAGAATTTCCAGAATAAATTTCACAATGAAGAACCAGCCCACAGACCAACCTTCGGGACAGAGACCTTTTTCTCCAGCATTGGGATGGGACAAGAAGCAATGCTCCCACCCTCCCTCCTAAACCCGCCTGCAAGCCCAACACGTGGGTGCTGCATCTCGCCTCCACTCAGCACAACCATTCCTCACGGAAAAGTGCCTGCATTTGAACTCAAGCAGCCCTCTCCATGGTTGATTAAAAATACATTTCAAAACCAGGTTTATTTACATTTTAATAACATCTGCAATTACAATTACTCTTCCACTTCTGAGGAACTGCTCAGCTGCATGCAGATCACCGAGTTCATCAGAAATTTTAGAAACCAGGGGACTTGTGATCTACAGAGTGTGGAGCCCCATTGGGTGCTTTAGTGGAAATAAGAAAAAAATCCCGATGGGCACCTTGAGACACTCTGCTCTCCAAAATTCTCCCTCCATGTACATTTAATTCTTGTGACACAAAGTCAAGACAGAAGTGGCCACTTAAAGAAGCCAACACAAGTTCTGTGGCTTTCCCTAATTAAACCTCCAGTGCAACCATAGTTAACCCAGTAAGTATTTCAGATTGCTCACACATACTGAAGGATGCCTATGCTCTTGCACAACTGTTCTCTGCAACTTCCTATACTGTTATACATATCGCTGCATAAATGTGCATATAATTAAATAAAACTTTAAAGCCCAAAAATGATTGTTAAATTTTAGATTGCATTTCAGCTAAGCTTGCTTTACATCAACAACCCTTCAAACCTGGCATTTCTCATTTTAAGGGAGACTGGAAAAAATACAAGTTTGAAAAAAAAAATACAGCTCTGGAAACAATTGTGCTGCGGACAGATCTCTCCCATCTCCCACCACAGAGAAATCTGCTCAGAATAAGAGACTGGGATTTCTGAGGCTTCATGCAGCTAATGATGCACACAGAAAATACTGCAGAGAGAAAGTGCCAGAAAGAGAAACTAATTGAATTGCATCGGTCTGCCTGTGCATACCTTCCACAAAGAGGGTTTCTTTCTATCCAGCCCCTGCACGGAGCCCGTGGCTCTCACCTGGCATGACTTCAGTCACTAGAGATCCCTCCGCAGGGAGCTCCCGCACGATCTCATTGTCATCTTCATTTATATCTAGCCAGCGGCCACAGTTGAACGAGTATTTTTCTTTTGTCAGCGTTTTCAGCAGAGTTACCTTCATTAAAGCAAAACACTGCATGAGTTCAGAGGCTTAAAGACAAAAAAGCAACAAGCTCCTGACAGGTTTTTTGCCTGAGAAGCACGAGTAGGTAGAAGCAGAGAAATAACACGCATTAATAACAAGACCTTCTTTCAGATTCGCGCACTGCAGTGATGCACAGAGCAAAGTCTGTCATAGCCGATGGCTTTTCATTCCTCCTTTCTCCAATAGCTCCACGGTGTTGTGGAAGTTTTGATGGATACCGTGGCTCTTAGTAACTGCTCGTCATATACCACTGTATAAATCCACAGGGCAAATCTTGCACTCCTGGTCCCCACAGCTCAAAAAAAGTGCATGGCATATTTAGAAAACACCCAGAAAACAGCAACAAGAATGAGCAGAGATCTGCAGTAGCTTCCAAAGGAGCAATAAGCAAGTAAGGTAGGGCTCTGCGGATGGCTGGAGAAGTGAGTGAAGAGAGGGTATGATGAAGGTCTACAAAATCACAGGTGGTATGGAGAAAGCAGAGGGAAGTCACCTATTCACCCTACTGCTACAAGAAATACAGGGCGTCAAATGATGCTTGTAGAGCAAAGTTCAAAGCAAACAAAATGTCATGTGACGTCCTTGCCAAACGCTATTATGGTCACTAAAAGTTTTATTGTTCAAGGGGAGACTGGAACTTTTAAAGAAATAAATGCAAGAGAAACCTCCTAAATGCTTCCTGTTTTGTAGATCTGTTCAGGAACTAAGTCTCCAACAGGAAATAGTTGAAAGCTGGAAGAATATTAGTGGGAAGTATCATAAGTGCTTGTCCTTTTCTTACTGTTCTCTAATCATGCACTTACATGACACAGGAGAGAGGACGCTGGGCTAGATGTACTCCTGGCCTGACCGCTATGGCTGTTCTTGTGTTCTTGCAATAGAAAATGGAAGTCTGCCCCAACATGACGCAAGCCTGACGTGAAATGTCAGGAACAAAGCATGTTAAGGCTAAATGGAACAAAGCATTGCTAAGGCTTCATCTAAGTTCCTAGATGCTAAAATGGATGCACAAGCGATGGGATTCATGTGCCCTGAGCCTGATTGCATCTGGAAAACAGCCTGGCTGTATACAGGCAGATTGATTTCATGCGTCTTCTCCAGGCTTGCTTAGACAGTTTGGCCCAAGGTGAATCCTACACACACTGTCAGATCCCTCTTGTCCTCCCTGAACACAATTTTTGTGCAGGAAAAAAGGATACCCCAGGGAAATGTATAGCTATGGAAGGTCTAAACATTCTTGCTCATCATCTGTGAACAAATTAAAAGAGGTGATTGCAGTGGCCCAAAGTCTGACCAGCACTCTCTTTTTGATAAAGACCACAGCCAGACACCTTCTCCCACCATATGGTGAACACCACTTGATGCCCTCTCCCCACTGGAGAGGCCTTCGGCTGTGTATGCTTTCACAGCTCCCTGACAACGCAGGAGAGCAGGATCTGTCCAAGCCCATCAGAGGCACACAAGAAAAGTCTTTGAGCGGTAAATTGTGATTTATCATCACAGTTATTTATGGCTATGGAGCAAAGCGTATGTTTTGGTTAAGTGCAGAGAACATGTCCCAAGCTCTGCAAGAATATGGGTGAAGCTTAGAGATGAACTTGCTGCCTTGTAGACCCAGGCGAGGGCTGACAGCATGGTAATCATTGCTGGTGGAACAAAGGAACAAAGCAGCTGAAGATGAAGGAGATGACCCTTTATTTCCCAAACAGCTCAACGCTGCTCTCTTCTGCACAGTCTCCATGGGCTCCTCCAGTCTGCAAGTGTCCACCTCCTGCAACGCGGTGGCAGCCCTTCAGGGCAGGTTGTACTCCACTGTACAACAGGTCGCTACCACAATCAGTTTTTTGTTATGACCAGCCTAAATAGGCCATAGAAGGAGTGGGTTTGCCTCTCTGTATAGCAACTATGTCTAAGAGTAAGAAGCTTCTGAAGAGCAAGGGAAACCCCCCCTGATAGCAGTGAGGGGGGTCTGCAGTGGTCTGATGGTGGAAGGATGGGGAAACGTGCTTTTCATCATCGATCTGGGATCTTGGGAGCTGCCATTTACCATGGCTCTGAGCTGGGCTGAACTGAGAGAGACAGGAAGGAGAAGGAATTTCCTCCCAAAAAACACGCAATGAAACCTTCTCTCCCCACATACTTTTGCAAACACTACAATGTGCTCTCTTCACATCCCGCTTTCATGTAGGACTCCCATGTCCGCCACTTGGCCAGCGCTGTCTGGAGCGGGAGGCACCTCTGACCACTGCACATCACACTTCCAGCTGGGGAACGCAGTGACACACCTCTGTGACCAGTCTTGGCTTTTCAGCCTTCCCTTGCTGTCCCCTCACCTTATTCAGATGCCAGCCAGCAAAGGGATTTCTTTTCTCATGCCATATCCGAAGCTTATAAAATGTACCCAGATCAGGGAGCTCGATCTATAGAGGGGAAGAAAACCACACCGTTATCTATTTCTATAAGGCAGCAAAGCATACACACAAAGGACACCTCTCAACATCTTTTAAGAGCCAAATCAGAGAGGAGTCAAAAACTAAAATAAAAAACAATTATGTTCTTTCAAAGTAATAAACCCTACTCTGCAAGGACAGCTTGATGCTTCTCTTTTCAGCAGAAGAGAACATATAAGTTGAATCCAAACACTTTTGATCATGAGAACACCTTGAAAATGTTCCTCCCAGTAAGAACTAAGGCCAGTTGTCAAGCTTCAGCCCTTTCTCAAACAGGGTCTGCAAAGCACAGCCACGCTTCCTCCAGAAGGCATTACGGCTGCTGGTACAAAAGGGGTAGGTGTTTTGGTTACAGCCATGCATTAAAATCCTTTGTTTCTCAATATTTCTCTGACCAGTCCCCAGTTAACTTCTAAATATATTTGTTCCTAAACACAAGAAGACCCTCCCCAGCCTCCAAACCCAACGTGCTGTTTGAGCTCAGCCCCAAACATACACGGAGGCTCACATCCAAGGAGACTGGAGACCAGATCACTGATGAAAGGAAACACCGCTGCTAATTCTCCTGTAAATAGCCAATACCCATTTAGGCACCGGGGGAAAAAATAGGTAAATTATTAGCTGTATTTCCTTTAGAGAAATGGTCTAAGTGGGTGGAGCAGTCTATAATGTGAGTGGGGTAGTGCCTGAGGGGAAGACTATCTGCTTCAGGACCCACAAAGCAGATGTGGTACTTATTACCACCATGACTTGAAGTCGTCACCCCCAAGCACCCAGGAGCACCAGCCTAAGTCTTATTTGGAGAAGACGAGCCAGATCCACAGGTAGGGAGATCATTTGCAGTGCCACCAAACTGGATGACTTCACCTCCGCTTCAGAAGAATCTATTGAGGTAAAGATCTCATGCTGGTGATTTTCTGTACAGGGCTAAAGCTAATGCCCTGGAAAAGAATACCAAGACAAATTTCACAGATACGTATTTCACAGAAACACTAGGTTGGAAAGGACCTTCAAGATCATCAAGTCCAACCATTACTCCAGTGCCACCATGTCCCCTAAACCATGTCCTGAAGCGCCACATCCACATGTTTCTTGAACACTTCCAGAGATGGCGACTCCACCACCTCCCTGGGCAGCCTGTTCCAATGCCTGACCACTCTCTCAGTGAAGAAATTTTTCCTAATATCCAATCTAAACCTCCCCTGGCGCAACTTGAGGCCATAATTTACCACTAGCACAAGTTTCATACCATGAACTTGTCAGTCTGTCCAGTTTCAAAGTTGTCTGAATTGTTGTCCAGCTTCATCTCATCTGACTTCCCCTTGTCTCCATAAATCTGGAAGAAGATGGTGGCATCTGTCCCTGCATTCTTAATATCACTTGTCCAAATCCACAGAGACCAGGGGTTTTCTGCAAAGAAAAGTTCAAGACATTTTGTTTAAAAAGTAATTTTTAAAGGTGTCCTGGTAAAAAACATAATTTTCATTCTTTCCCCTGGTGGTAGAGAGGGCAGGATGGTACGAAAGAAGACCAGGATATTTTATCTTTTTCTGCACAAACATATCAGCTGCTACAAGACACACAAGAATAAGATTGTCTGGAAATATAATTCTGTGTTTCCATTTAAAATTAAAACCATAAATCACCAATTTCCAGGTGAACCATATTCTACTGTGTCATACATTACTAACAGGGTAATCCAGGGATATGCTCCATCTCTGTAGTTTCAGTATACTCTCCAACACCTAAAATTCTAGCTTCAAAGATCATTTTAAAGCCAGGGAAATACTGTCAGCTTTCTTTTTGTCAATGAGAAACGGTTTCCAGGTACTTGCATATGGTGCAATGCAGCTCCAGGTAGCTCCTAAAACTTGCTGCAGACGATCTGTGTCTGGAACAAGGAGGAGACGGACACAGCCACATATCACTTTATAGAATCTTTGGCTTCAAAGGGACCTTTCAAGGCCATCCAGTCCAACCCCCTGCAGTGAGCAGGGACATCTGCAACCAGAGCAGGGTGCTCAGAGCCCCGTCCAGCCTGACCTGGGATGTTTCCAGGGATGGGGCATCCACCACCTCTCTGGGCAACCTGGGACAAGGCTTCACCTCCCTCACTGTGAAAAATTTCTTCCTTAGATCTAGTCTGAATCTGCCCTCTTTTAGTTTAAAACCATCACCCCTTGTCCTGTCACTACAGGCCCTGCCAAAAAGTCTGTCCCCATCTTTCCTATAGGTCCCCTCTCAGCCCTGGCAGCTGCAATAAGGTCTCCCCGAAGCCTTCTCTGCTCCAGGCTGAGCTAATGAGCCTCTACCCCGAACTAATGAGCCTTCCTGAAACTAATTACCCCACTTATGCCTCTTGCAGGACCGGCACAATGCTCAGGCATCCTGGCTTGGAGCCCATTCAGGTATCTCTAGCCAGGCCGCATCATGCGGGGCAAAAATGCTCAGAGCAATCTAAAGATATTTTTCAAAAGTTTTAAACATCTTTAAATGCCTCAATCTCACCCGACTTCAGTTAGCACATGTGTTACTCCAAGTGACATGCCCAAAGGTTGCGGCAAAGCTACAAACCGAATTTCTGTCTCTTGAGTCTTCACCCAACATTTTAACTGAAAGAGCAGCCCACCTGCAGCAGCTTTACATTGGTTTTCATACCAGACGATGGTTGCGTATATAAAGGTGACATCATTTTCTCTAAAGAGCCCCTCATCTGCATTCTTTATTGATAATAACATGTTTCACTTCTGCAGGCCTTGCAGCACCTACAGGAGAGGGAACGGGTTTCTCTCCCGACTCAAGCATCAGCTGAATTATTAACAAATCCTAATGAAAGAATTGCTAAACCTTTCGGCATGCCCCAGCCCACATGAGCACGGCTTGACCTTCAGAGCTCAGAATGAATATAAAAATACGGTGACATGCATATAAATTAGATTTTTACTGACCTACTCAGCATTTAACTGTAAAAAAGAGGCGAGCAACCGCTATTAAAAAAAAATGAGGGGGGAAAGGAAACTCTCTTTTAGAAAAAGTTTTGCCCTTTGTTTAATAACATACAAGACGTTGATGGCCACTCCCTTCTGAAAAGGCCCAGCACGTTTTACCCGAGCAGAAACCGAGCCAAGGCAGGC
>NW_010549873.1:0-236 GCF_000687285.1 Phaethon lepturus
TGCATCAGCTCTCCGCACGCGTGGGCTAGGAGCCGGCGAGGGACTGCGGCCCTTCCCATCAAAGGGCACAAAAGGCAAGAAGGGCATGGACCAGGGCTGGGGTCCAGCCTGGGGCAGCGGGAGATGGGGTCGGGACAGAAATAAGCGGAGAGATGAGCTACCAGCACGTCCCGCAGCCTCTCCCCTGCAGGTCCCTGACGCGAAAGCCACCGGCGGAGGGGGACGCGGGGGGGACC
>NW_010549873.1:257-6214 GCF_000687285.1 Phaethon lepturus
GGAGGGCTCCTGGGGGGTCTCCTCTTGCTCTCACTGACAAGGGTGCTTCAAACACCCCTCCTGCGGTTTGGCATGTCCCACGTTTTCCTGCACGGAGCTTCAGGACACCTCCTTCACCCCAGGATCCCTGCAGCCCCTCTTCTGCAAGTTCTCCCTCTGCCTTGTCTCTCGGTGTCTCAGCTACGCAGGTCCTTCTCCCTCTTTTCCCCCGGTTGAAGCTAAATCCCTCTGCTTCATTTCAAATGGGATCTGTTCCCAAGCAAGTATCTTTAAAAGGATCATCTTGGTTAATGTGATTCGTGGAGTGCAGAATGCTGGAAGCGTGGTGCAATGCAAAGACAGCTATTTCTTTGCACGGCGCAAGGGACTTCTGGTCAAAGTTTGGGTGGGGTGAGCATGACCATCTCTTTGAAACGGACCATAAACCGTTACTGGGAGCAAAAAAAAAAAAAAATCCCCTGGGGCCCTGTTTGCTTTGTTTTCATTCATTCAGCTCTGTCCAAGAGCTTTTTCAATGTGAATTACCCCAAATCACACGTACTTTTTGTCTGAGCGGCAAAAGGCCACTGCTGTGAGTCGCGTCTGCAGGACACTTGGCACTTTACACACATATCATGTTAAAAAAAAAAAAAAAGTGAAGCTTGCCTGCTAGAGCAAAATTGAAACATTTCAGGGCAAGCATGTTCTTATTGAGGATAGTTCGTGATGATTAGGGACTATGGAGAGCTCAGCCTGGGAATATTTGCTCTAATAAACCATACCGTTTACTTCAGCTTAGCTTGTGTTTGCTTCCCTCAGATATTCGAGTGAGTTTTAAGGGAGGAAAACGTACAACAAAGAGCAACTCTCCCGCAACTACATTAAAATACTGGGGGAAGGTAAGTTATGAAGCCCATAAATCTCCCAGGTGTTTATGCTGGAGCTATACCCAGCCGAAAGAAATAATCCCACGTGCCTAATGATCCCCTCGTCCTCCTTCCCTGACAGTCTTGACTAATGGCATCTCATGGCTTGCAAAAATGCTGCAGCGCGAGGGGAGTTTGCGAGAAGTGCTGCTGAGCCCATGGCCACGGGGAATGGGAGGCAGAGATCATCTCACCCAGCTCTTCATCAACTCACAGATTATATTATTAATTATAATTTTTATTACTTCAGCCCTAATGGTACCAAAATCTTGCAGCTGGAGTGGGCTACTGTCAGCTTGCAAAGTTTCTTGTGATCCCCCGGTGCTGGGGCTGGAGTATGCCCAAAAGTTTGTGTCCGGGCAGTCAGGAACACCCGAAGCTCCTGATCCCACCTGGCCTTGCTTTCAAGTCTGTATTTCACTGCCAGGAAGAGAGCGGGACACAAAGCTGGGTCTCAACGCAGTTCTTCAGTCTCTGCCACTGGCTCCTGCCTAACCCTGGTCACATCACTTTAGGTGCCCCCAGGCTTCTTTTCCACAGGTGTAAAAGATGGTTGCCAGCGTTTTTCTTATTCCCAAGGCTAATAAAAGAAATTGGTGGTGCTGCTGTGATACTCAGATCCCCATACTAAAGATGCTAAATGTGCAGGATTGTCCCCCTGTGGGGGGGGTGGGGAAGGGGGCTGAGCGGTGCTTGGGTTGGAGGTCTGGCTGCAGGTCTGGCTACTGGCTACTCCCGCTTGCCCTGTGGGCAGAAGAGCTACACCGGGGCCGAGTGCCTCGGCTCAGCACCCAGCTGAATTTTATTTTATGAGCTGTGGCTCTCTGAAACCCTCCAGCCGTGTCTTCCAAGTTACCGCTTGCGGGCTCCCCGGCAGCTACAGGTAATGAAGTCCTGCGGGCAGAAGGGACGGCACGGAGGGTCCTGCCGCGCCGTGCCAGCGTCTCCAGGGCTGGAGGCATCTGGGGACCCTGCAGGTCCACCCACGCAGAGGGGAAAGACCGGCGTGGCCAAGGGGAAACGGGAACACAGGGCAATTGTTGTGCTGGTTAATGTTTGAACGGCGCCGGGAAAGCCCCCTCCCTTGCCGCTTGCTCTCTCTAACATGGGGCCCTTTCAGCTCTTTGGCAACTTCCCCGTCCTTCGGCTCGTTTAAAATGTCCGCAGGCGGGGTTGGGGTGGCAAGGCTTTGTGAGGTTTTCTTGCCCACCGCATCCTCCCAGGATGGACCGTGCGTTTTCCCAGCCAGCCTTGGAAAGCGCCTGATTACTGAGAAGGAGGGATCTGTTAGAGCTGGTTGGGACCAACAAGTTGTGGGGGAAAAAAAAAGAAAAAAAAAAAACCCAAAAACAAGCCACCACCCATACGCTATTCTTGGAGCGTGCGCTCAGTCGTTCCCCAGCCAAACTAGTTAGCGATGGCCACATCTCCAGAAGAAATGGCCTTTAGCCTTCCCCATGCACGGCTCTCTGTCTCCCATGCATGGCCAAGGGTGGCCGTGGCATCTGGTGGTCCCGGAGAGCTGGGGAGACCCTGCTGATGCCTCTCCACAAACCTCAGCCCAGCCCTGCAATCTGCTGCATTTCTTCCGGGACTTCCAGCAGCTCTGGAGCATCTCAAACTGGGAATGGAGCAAGGATGGTTTAAACTCATCCCCTGCCAGTTTTGCCTGCAGCTTTTGGCACCAAAGGCAGACGTCTTCCCACCCAGCCCGGCCTCTCCTAAGGTGCTGCCCATCCTCCTCTTTTCATCACAAGGGTGTGATGCAAAGAGTCCCACGATGAGTCATCCCTCATCAGCTGCAAAACCTCATGCAGGACAAATAATAACCCACCTGGGGCCCCCTCCTCCCCCCCCCCTGCAAAACTTGATGAGAGCAAAGCGGGTTGAGGAGCGGCGGGGAGATAAAGCTGTTTATTAAACCTCGGGCGAGGAAGTCCTGGTGTGACAATGTGTTTGAAGAGAGCGATGGAGCATGAGGAGGCCATAAACCCCCTGGGAGGTCACTGAAGGGGCTGGTTTGGGAAAAGCGAGCCCTGCTGGGGCTTTATCGCTGTGGCCTGAGGGTTTGTAACCTCCGAGGATGCTCTGAGCTGAGCAGAGCTCGTACTGGCTCGTTTTAAGCTAAAAATTGGCTTAGCCCTGGATGAGGGACAGCCTGGGAGAAGAAGTCTTGGGGTCCATGAGCAACGTCCTTGTCCCCCACCTCCTCCCCACACCAGCCTTGCTGCAGGGCTGGAGCCCAGGTGCCTCTTGAGGCAGCAAATGCAGGGACAGACGCGGGCTGCCGCTCCCCACCCCTCCTTAGGGGTTGCTACTGCCAAGGCTTGATGGTTATCAGGTGGTTGCCCATGGGAGACTTGGGTGCCCAAGGCTCCTTTATTTTTAGCTAGGTAACGGCGAGAGTGAGGCAGAAAGATGGGAGGGAGAAGGTGGGGCTGTGTCTGCTGAGACCGCAGCAAGAGTCAAGTTCTTTATCCGTAATTACTTGCAATGTCCTGGGTGTGGTTTTGGTTTTTTATATACATATATGTATGTATGGATGAATATATCCAATCCATGCTCTGTTTTATACCTACAATTGCACACAGGGAGAGCACCAGGAGACCTCTCATACTGCAGGTTTTCCATTAGCTCTTGTGTCACCAGAACCTCATTTTCCCCAGGGTTTCAGCCCCAGCAGGCAACTGTGTGCCAGTGTCGCAGCGGGGACAGCCGGCTGGCATGACAGCCCGAGCACGTGTTGGGAGAGAGAAACTTTGGGCTGGCTTCAAACACGAGTTGGAGTTGGAAGAGCCTTGTCTTCACCAACAGCTGAAGGACCTGCCATCGCAGCTCTCCTCCATCACGCTCCAGCGCGTGCCTGATGGCACTGAGGACCGGGAGGAGGCTCCCACCTCATCCCAGCACTGAGCTGGCTTGTTCTCTGCCAGCTGGTGGGACTGAGGTCTGGTGTGGGGCTCACCAACTCCAACCCCTTCAAGAAGCCTTCTTGCCATGGCTCTGCCTGCTCCTCATAAAGAGGATATGTCTTCTGGTGCCTGGGAGCCGTTTCATTTCCAGCCCACAGCTTTTCCCAACTATTTTGTGCCCATTTGCCCCTGTGCCGGAGTTATCCCTTAACCCAAACAGCTCTCCTCCCCGCTGGGCGTGGATGTGTTTACAGAGGCAATCGCAGCTCTCTAAGCCACCATCCTGTGGGATGGGGAAGAACCTCTCTATGTCCCCACTAAACTGTGTCCTCTTTCTGCTCTGAAACCAAGGAGGGCGGAAGGGGAAACCCAGAATATCCTCCAGACTCAGGCTGAGGGCCCATCAGAGAGCTGGAGGTGGCAGGGATGCTTTGGACGGGCTGGGCAAGGTGAGGCATATTTCAGGGTCCATTTGCCTGGGTAGATAGGGACAGACCCAAATTTCCACTAAGCCCTGACCTGGGAGTGCCGCAGCGGAGCTGCCCTCAGAGGCAGCATGGGGGTGGCCATCCAGACCCCGACATTGCCTGCTCCCAGGCAGACTCAGCCCTGCAAGGTCATGTCTTGGTGATCAATAAACCAGGGTGAGAGAGGCCCCGCGCAAAATGTTGGCACCTGTAATGGAGCTGCCTGGAAACCATCCAGTGCTCCTTCTCCCTTGCCATCCAAAAAACGAGAAATCATCAAAAATGAGCCATTTCATGGAAATGCTGATGGCAAAATGCCACTACGGGGGTGAAAAAGAAGGAAGCCGCAGTGACCTTGAGCATTTGGATAATGCTGAAATAACATTTCTGGAATGGGTCATGTTTGCTTTGAGATGGCTCTTTACTGGAAATTTTTTAAGGCATGTTCTGTTATTAGATGTATGTAACACAACCTACCTTGAAATCTGAACAGGGCACAAGGGGAGCGTGCGCTCCCCACCACCGCTCCTCTCAGCGGAGTGGTGCTCCCCAAGAGCATCCCACCCCGACACATGTGTCCTCTGGCCTCACTGGAAGGTCCTCGCATCTTTTCCATGTTGTGGCTTTTTTATAGCTGGATATCCAGGAGTCTCTGGTATCTGTAGCCCAGAAATCTCAGGAAATTCTCAGGACCAGAAATTACAGAATCACAGAATCATTAAGGTTGTGAAAGACCTTTACGATCATCAAGTCCAACCATCAACCCAACACCACCAAGCCCACTAAACCGTGTCCTGAAGTGACTAAACCACACCCTGAAGTGAATCGCAGCAGAAGAAGTCCTATCCCTTTTTCCCCTGCTCCCAACCTCCTGCCCCGTTGCAGCTTCTTTTATCATGAGATATGCAGAAAATTGTTGGGTTTCTAACGACCTGAACTCCTTCAGTCAAGACAAGACTCGGCTTGCAAAGAATGTGAATTATTTATGTGTAGATAATAATGAGATGGAGAGCACGAGGAAAAAGGAGTTTGTCTTCTCATTCCCCTCAGTGCCGCTCCCGAGGCTTTGCCTTACCCAGAATAGCTATTCCTGATTATCTCAGGGGGACTGATTTACGCAGGGACCTTCCTCCGACTCTGGAAGCAGAACCCTCCTTTTTGCTTGAACGCAATCCGCTGTGGATGTGATGCCTAAATAGGGGTGGGGGGAAGACTTTTTTCCCCCAGTTTCATCTTAAAACCTGTATTCTTTTGCATCCTTGCATAGCCTGGACTAGCTTTTCTCCGTCGGCAGGTCCCCGGGAAGAGCGCAGAAATCCAGCTCCAGCCTCGCAAAGGCAGTGACTCACTCTCAAGAAACCTCGTTGTGCGGGCATAAGCCAGAAGCCCTGACACTTCTTTTTTTTCGAGACGCCCTAGCACGGGCAAATATATAGCTTGTGAAAAAAGTATCATGGCAGAAAAGCATCTCCAAGAAACAGATTTAATACATGACGCGTCAGGAGATTTTTGACTGCAGGAAAATGCCTGGGAGCCTTACACTTTGTGGTGAGACTTCGAGAGGCAGATTCAGTTCTCGGTTCTGTATAACATCCTGCGATGATTGAATGGGGCAAAGGCGCAAAAATAATTGAAGAACTACAGCTCAGCTACTCTTTGCAGCAGGGGGGAAT
>NW_010549873.1:6235-22861 GCF_000687285.1 Phaethon lepturus
GAAAAGGAAGGGGAAGGGGTTTGAAAGTAGGAAACAGAGACCTCAGTGCATCTCCTCTTGATGTGAGCTCCCAGGACACTGCTAAGGGCAGTCCGTGAAAAATCTACTGCTGGCAAAACATAGCTGAAGGCAAGGGGGACCAGCGGTGGTTAGAGCTGAAAAGGTAAATCCGCTTAAAAAGATACTCTTCTTGGTACAGCTTCAAGTCTTGATTTAGCAAATAATTCAGGGAAATTTCTAAAAAGCTCAGATTTTTTTTTTTTCCTCCCCTCTCCATCTCAAAAGGGACCAATTGTTTCTTTTCAAAGCAAAGAGAGGTTAACCGTGAATTCCTCGCTCCATCGTGCCCTGTCTTGGCTTTGCTGTTGACTGGGTCACTTGGAAAAACAACCAACCCACACGGAGGTTTTCTCTCCTCCCATCCTCACCACTTGCCATTAGCAGAGGTGGGGATAGGATGGGAGTGAGGTTGGTTTACTGTCCCTGCTTGAAACGTCCCCTTAAGGCAGACCCCACACTTACAGCAAAAAGGTCTAAGGGTTGTGTCTTTACCGAGTGAAGTAGGATGGAGCAGGAGCTCTGCAAAGACGGTGCCTCGCTAAGTTGACCAGGTTGCGTCGTGCAGCTATGAGCTAAAACTAGTGGGAAGTTGCATTCTGATTTTAATTTTTTAATTAAATTTTTTAAGACGCCACTTCGTCAAAACGGGGTGAGCCTCGGGCACGCACGGGTGGACACCTCTCCCCGCCTTCCCCGGGCGCCGCGGTTGGGAGCAGAGTCCTGCTGCAGCTCCTCCGTTCTGGGTGGTGGGTGACAGCGGGGAGGCTTCCCCAGGGACACCCCACGGGGCCAAGGCAGAGGGCAAGCGCGGCCCGCAGCGACGCACGGCTTACAGCCTGCCCGGGCTCTTTCCCCTCGGCTTCAGCCCTTGCTCGGGCAAGCTGGTGTAGGGCAGCTGACAGCACAGGGCTGCGCAGGCTGGGCACGGACAACGCGCCCGTGGATAACATGCCTTTAATTACTATTAATTACTTAATCGTGCTCTCCACGGCACTGCTTAAGACAACCGCGTTAATTGCTCACAAACAAGCTCTGGACATGTACAAGCTGTAGGGGAGACAGCAAGCCATTTAAATCCTGTCCCCTGCAGGTTTGGTCCCTCGTTGTCCATCTTTCAACTTGCCACAGGGGACACGGTTTCTGGTGGGTTGCTCCAGGCCTTGTGTGTTTTTCCGGATGATTTTCAGGTTGACCTGATGGCCCAAGGTCTTGCTTCGGGGTCCTCTCACCTCCCTGGGGACAACCAAGGCATGGAAAATCATTTGCAGCAGCTCGAGGGTGACATCTCAAGCCTCTGGCTCTCGAGGGCAGGAGGAGCAGGGGAATCCCTTCCCTGCCCTGATGCTTCTCTTTCGGCTGAGCTAAGACGTGGCTCTTAGTCATCGGGGGAAATGGGAAGAACAGGGAATTAAACTCCAGGATCCTCGCAGAGCCCTGGCTGGGCTGCAGCAAAGTCTCTGAGCTGGGCTGTCTGCAGCAAGTGTGGCAAGAGAAGAGAATGCAGGACAGAGTGAAAAATTCAGTTTTAAGCTCAGGCCAAGCCTAACACCTTTGAGGGAAAGCAGCAAGTCCTAACTGTGGAAGAATTAAAAAGAAATCGACTTACAAAACAAAACCCTGGCAGAATCTCAAATTGACACAGGCTTCAGGCAACAAAATCAATCACAATCACATTTCCCAGGCTATGCTGGTCGTCAGACACTATCTTAGAGCAGGGTGGGAGGAGGAGGAAAAAATATGAACTTAAATTACTATGGGTGAAACCAAGAAAATCCACGGTTACAGCATCAAGAACCACATCAGCCAAAACACAGGAAAGCCACGTGGCAGCCATTCACAAGATGAGAAAGGAGGAAGACTTAGAGCGAGCCTCAGGGCTTGGTCAAGATTCTTGGTCCAGTCACCATGGGACTTCATTCCAATAGAGCTTTTCTGGCTTTGCCGAAATGCCCGTGCCACCGTGCTGTAGGTGTGTTTACACCCCCCTCAGCTGGCCTCCCTGACAGAGGACTGGAAAACACACCACTTGGCATCACCAAGAAGCCTTCAGCCCCTCCAATCATCCACCATCATTCCCCTTCCCACCCCCTGACCGGCAACAGGACAGCCAGGAGCTGGGGAGGTATTTCATCTCCATCACAAGGGTTATTGCGACAGCATCCAAAATAGAGATGTGTTTGAATCAGTCTGATCGTTCTCACGTCCCCAGAAATTAGCTCTGTTGAAAGAAAACGAAGGCAGAGATGCCCTACAGTCTGGGAAACCCGACAGCTTCGGAGTCAGCCCTTCTCAGGAGCTCCTCTCTGTGCAGTCACAACTCTCAGTCGATGGTCTTCTCAGAACATGGACTCAATCATCCCCAATTATAAACAAAATTAGCCGACAACTCCTTCCCAGGAAAGAAAAATGATCGAGGGGAAGGGGGGTTCCCTGAGCCTCCATCGGGCATGTCAGGCTTTTAATTAATCACTTCAGGGTATTTTCTGATATGTAATTACGTGCGGTGAAAGGTCTGGCAATAAGGTTTGCTATCAATCATCACTGTGTATCAGTCACGTAGGCCGGGTCATCTCATAACCTGGCTGCCAGTTATTTCAAACGCTAACGTTTCAGGTAAAATCTAAACCCTCAGATTTAGGGTTCCAGCATTTCAGGCGCTTCGCGTCACACTCCCGTCCCAAACACCTCCAGCCAGACCCTCTCCTGACCAGCTGCGCTGGCGATTGATTCCTGGAGCGCAGATTTCCAGCGTGACGCTCGGCAAAACGCAACGTCTTTTTGGGTAGCCGCAGGGGGCTGTGTTTTCTCCCTGGGCTGCACCGACATTTTCTGGCACACAAGCCCTTGGCCACGAGGATTTTTAGGCGGCTTTGCAGAATCCATCCCAGTCAGCGCTTTTGCAGGACTCTGCTGCTTACCTTCCCTTACCAGCTCGTCCACACCATTGCCGCTCCTGGTAATTTTATCGGGAGGTTGGTGGTATTTAGCGGTTTAGTAAAAGCTCCATGTCCTGGAGGTAACTTTTCCCACTGAGGAGCCCCACCTTCCCTCTCAGATGCCGGAGGGAAAAGGGGAACTCGCAGCCTCCCAGGCGAGACGGCAGATGAAAAGAAACCAGGACTTAGCATTAAATAAAAACAAACTCTAAAAAGTAATTAACAACTCATGTGTTTTATGCCAGTTTCAGGATTTTGCAACAGCCTGACTCATTATTTTATCTATCATCTATCTATCTATCTATCTATCTATCTATCTATCTATCTATCTATCTATCTATCTATTTTAATCTGAGGATTTAAAGGAGCCCCTTCTACGCGCACATTCTTGGTGCAGTCACCGCTTTCTGTTTTCCAGAAAACCGAATTCCCTAGCTTTCCTGCAAGCCACGGCGCGGCCCCCAGTCTGCACCCGCATGCTGAGCAGAGATGCAGAGGCTCAGCGCTCTGCCAGCGTCCGGCCGCACAGCAAGCCGCTCGCTCTCGTCGGACGTGGCAAGTCCCTTCTGGCCCCTGGCACAACGTGTCCTTGTGGATTTGGCTGTCCTGCTAGATGACATGGGAAATTTTAACTCTCTCTGGGAGGCTTTAGCCTGTTTAACTCTGCCTTCTGGAAGTGGTTTTGTCCCTTTTTACAGGCAGTTATGCAGAAGTTGCACGCAAAGCCTTCCTGACGTCGTGCATGACTAAGGCTAGGGAAGTCATCTGGAGAAAACAGAGGATGACTGCAGTGACCAAGCCCCGGAAGGCTGGGGTTTTCCACCCACGAGTCAAACAGCAAGCCGCCCGCACAGCTGGAGATAGAACCCAGCTTTCCCAAAGGTTTGACCTTGTCCCCACCCTGAAGCACTCTGCTGCAAAGAGATGCACCCCAAGACTGTGTCTGTAATAAGTAACTGTAATCACTGTCCTGGGAATGGGACAGAGAGCCATGAAAACCCAAAAGTTAATACTGCAGAGTCAAACACCATGTCACATGCTCTGCTTCCTCTTTTCAAAGGAAAAAAGGAATCCAAGCCCTTAAACAACACAGACTGTGGGAGGCTGGTTGGAAACCCATGTCAGATGAGGGTCTGGTAAGATCCATCCCAGCCAACCTACTAACATGGACTGCTCATTCACGGCATCAGAGACATCAGACACGAGTTTGGCTTCATCTTGGGTAAAAGTTGTGCAATGACAAAGCCAAGATGCAAAACAGCAAAAGCCCTGTGCCCCCGTGCCCCCAGCAGCTCATCGGTTTATCTTACTGGTCGTAAGCGTTGCAGTGGGGTGTTGGGGTGCGGCGGGGGCTCTGTCACCCCACTGTGCCTCCGCCTGCAGACCTAATTAAACCTCCTGAGACCGTTTCACTCTCATCTGGGAGACTTAAGTCCCAGCGAAGTGCAATTCCAAGAGTTGACGCAAGGAGATGAGCTTCCCTCCTTGCTCACTCTCAGCCCATCAGCCACCGTCTCTGGCCTCCCTGCCAGGATCAATGGAGGGAAGGGGAAGCAGGGACAGCAGGACTGATCCATCCCTGGCTCAGCCCCAGCCCGAGCCCTTGCTTATCCCTCCTCGGGAATGTGCCTCAGCTCACGGAGCCGGACAGCGAGACGCCGGGGAAGGATAATCGCCGCTACCACACAGGATGCAGGAATCAGTGGGTCTGGTCCACCTCCGAAATGGTTCCTTTTCGTAACACGGGGGGTGAGCTGTGGCTGAAGGGAGCGTGTCAGACGTGTGGCTTGTTCACCCTGCCCTGTTGGGTAGGGTGGGAAGAAGTCTCCTGCCCTGGCGAGAGCTGCCAACACGCGTTGACATGCAGGACCGCTCTCCGCAGTTTGGGGCGTTCTCCAGCCCCTGTTGTCTGAGTAGCCCTGGCTCTGCCAGGCGTGACCCTTGATATGGAGTGATCCTCATGTTCAGCATCGCCGTACCTGCTTAGACCCTGCTCGGGGGCTGGAAAGGGAAAGGGAAGACCGGACGAGACGGATAAAACGAAGATTACTGTCTCGGTGTCAGGGGGATGACCTCTCCCTAACCCCATCACACATGCCAGCCCCAAGGAGGTCCGGCACCACATCTCCCCAGCTTCAGGGAGGCAGACAGACAGATAAGGTAGGCTGGACAGGAGGATCAGCATGTCCCCAGGGCAGGGGCAGACCCCGCTGTTGCTTTCTTTACCCTGTGGAGCACTAGCTCGAAGACAGAGCATCCTCCCCGGAGACCCGCATCATCCCCCAGCCACCTGGCCTTTGCCCAGGGCAAGCACTTGGGGCAGAGAAAGCATAGGGCTGGATGCCCACATGGACGGATACAGCCGAGGGACCCAGTTGATCTCATCTGGAGTGGCCCAGGGAAGGAGAAAGCCCTTCCCGGTGGCCCGTGGCCCCCCCAGAGGAATGCGAGCTATGCAGGGACCAGAGGTCACTGCAACCAGGCGCAGCGAAGGGCGGCTGTAAAAGGGAAAGATAAACCCAATAAATCAGGTTGTGGGAAGAGGAGGAGGGCACAAGTGCGCAGAGCGGCCGGAGGATGGTACAAGGCGGCCCGTCCGCCCCCCAGGCAGAGGGAGGGGGGATGTGGGGCCAACCTGGGCTGCATCCGGAGATGGGGGATGTAGAGCACAGGCAGCACCATCACAGCAGCAGCATCTGCAGAGGGAGAGATGCTGGGGAGACCTCTGAGCCTGGCCGGGGTAAAGGGAGCAAAAAGCACCCATGGTGGGGGGAAAGTCTTCTGGTTTTCCACTGGTGGTATTAAAAAAAAAAAAAAAGAAACAAAAAAAAAAAGGAAAACACGGTAAAAAAAAACCAAACAGAAGCAGCTGGAATAGGTACAGATGGAAAAAGCCCTCAGAATATGTTTTGCTCTGTTTTATTGCATTTTATCTCATATTATTCCCATAATGAGAGATGGCAGTCTGTATCCACTGGTGCAGCGGAAGACACAACACTCTCCTTGGAGAAAGTTACAAATGCCCCTGAAGCATTTAAAACCTGTCATATTTTTCTGCTTAGACAGGAGACCTCCCTTAGGCTCCGAGCTCCTTTGTGCAAGCATTCATTCCTGCGGCTCCAGCTCTGTGCCCGAGACTACAACACAGTGGTTTAAGGGAGACGGATGGACATCTTGGCGACTTAGCTGGTGACCTGCTCCCCTTTCTTGAGCCCTCCAGGTGAAAACAGGTATCCAGACACATGTTTTTGGGACACAGAAGGAGTCAGGTAGCTGTACTTGCTTACCGAGAGTGTGGAATAAGCCCTTGGTGAAAAGAAATCCATGCTGGTCCACATCCATTCTGAGTAAGCAGGAGAGCTATAATAAACCCACACCAGATGCTCTGGAACTCATCCTACCTGGTATGGTCAGAGCTCTTGCACCCTGGAGGAGACGATACCAACATAATCCTAGTTTTCCCCATCAAAATACTGAACCCAGCAAAAACCAAAACCCAGCTCCAGTGCAAACTGAGAAACAAAATGTCAGCCTGCTCGCCTGTGGAGAAGCAGGTGGGAAATGTGACCCTTGGTGCCTCCCAAAATAAAGGGAGGGAGACCACTGTGTCGTCTCCCGGCTTTTAGCTTGATTTCTTAAGATGCAAGGCACGTGCCCCCAGCCACTCCGCCGTCCCAGTCCTGAGAAACTTTTGAACCCTTTGGCCAGTCTCCCCCAGATTTGGCAGAGGAGCTGAAGCCTCACTGACACGAAGCGCCTACGAGCCTTGTGAAAATAGGTGACTCGCTTGAGAAGAAAGAAAAACGCTATAAATATCCTGAGTGAGGGAAGAATTCATCACTCGCTCAGCTCTTATTATACATCAGAGAAAGCTGTTACAAAAACCCCTGCCACAAAGAAAGGCCCAAGCATGAATCACTCATGAGATACCAAAGAATCCAACCACAGTGGTGAAACCCAAATGGATCCAGACACCCCTGGTGCCTCTGCTCCAGCCCACGTATTCATGCCTATTGCCTGGCCTGTGACCATGCGGCGGGCACCCTGTCCCTTTGGGAAAGATCTCCTGGGGGCAGAGGGCCATCTGTTTGAAAAAGAGGCAACATTTCCTTTGAAGATGCTGCCTACAAAGGGCTTCTACCTCTAAGAGGCTGAAGGGTAGCAACTACCCGAGCCTGTTTGCCATCCGCAGCCTTGAATGAACCCCCTAAAAGATATGGGGAAATGGATTTTAGGATGCATAAAATAGAAGAGAGAGGAATGAACATCACAAGCCCATCTCTCTTCCTCCATGGGCTCCCACTGTGCCTCATCTCCTTTTTCCCCTTGGTTGGATTCAAGCAAAGCTGGGGACTGGGACCTGCGGGTAAGGATAACAACCGCAGGTCCCAGTGGCTGCAAGGACCACTGCAACTCTCTGTTCAAAGCCCACTCCCACAGACCAGGCTGCCTCCCAGCTTTTGTCAGCTCGTTCAACAAAAAGCTCTGAATGCTGTGCTCTGGTTTTGTGATAATTTAGCAGGCTAAAGGAAAGTCTTACACCACTTTTTGGTGGATACGATGAAATTGGGCGAGATGCATTGGGGCAGAAGCAGCATGGGATGGAGAGGAGAAAAGGAGCAGCTAAAAGTTGAAGTTTGAAGGCTGTGGGGATAAAACCAATCCTCCACTATCCAGGATCATGGAGAGGGCTGGATACCAAATACCGAGATAACGTAGATGCCTAGAATAACACAAATAGCCTAGATAACCTCTAGTGTGGGGTATGACATATCCATCCATCACTGAAGTGGAGCCATGGAGCCTGCTGTGACCTGACTCAAGTCTTCACATACTGTAGCAGCAACTCTGGCATTACAGATCCCAGGATTGCTCAATGCGTGGTCAAGGTCTTTGAAACTGCCACAGGGCAATGTACAGGACGATGATGGGGTCTGAGGCTGTTGACTCGATCTTATGCTGGAGAGCTCTGCTGAAGCACCCAAGCACACCCTGAAGGCAGTGACGGCAAGCTTTGGGTGGATAGGGTTGAAATGGATTCAGACCAGCGTTGCACACAGGCAGGAGTGCCCAGAGGAAGGGTTGGCAGTGACCAAGTTGATAGTGGGTCACCAGCGCTGTGCAAGGCCACAGGGAAGTGCCTATAGCATTGCAAATTCTCCAGTGTCTACGCTCAAGAGTGTGACACCCACTGAGCCTGTGGGATGCTGTTCTCTAAAAGGCATGAGGTCAGGCACAGGCTGTGGAGGGGAGGGTCTTGATGGATTTGTTCCACCTGATGAGCTCACATCTTGGCAGAACAAACCTGCAGATGACAGGAAGCTTAGTGGCTTATTTTTCAATCTCTCCCTATCCAGGCCTCAAGCAATGATGCTCGGTCTTTTGCTCGAGGTAGAAGCGATAGTGAGGGCTTTTCTGAGTCTCGCCTCTTTTTCAGCTCCTCCTTATTTTCTTATCTGTTCTCTCACTTCCCCTGAGTCCTGTGAGTGCTGTAGCCCAGTCACCTCTAAAGTACGAGCCCTCGTTCACCAAGAGGTCAAACTATTCCCCCGCATAAACTTGGTAGCTAAAGGTTAAAGCCAAAGCCGAAACCCCACATCTCCCCTCCCCAGGAACTGCCGAGAGCGAGAAGCCCTGGGAAAGGAGGGCAGCTCTGCTAACATGACATGGGAGATGGATGGAAAGGGCAAAATGGATCAGAAGCATATTTGCTTATTGTGGGCTCTTTGTTGTCTCCGAGAGGCATTTCTTGCAACAAGAAGATCACATCGCACAGCAGGCACCCACAGGAGGCTACAGGAGCCAGCATGCTCTGTCTCAGTCATCACTCCTCCCAAAAGCAAAAGTTTCCAGCACTGGAAGATTAAATCGGGCTTACTTCCTAAATCACGTTGCTGACATTCAGGTGTAAGCAGCTCCCAGGATGGCATTTTAGAGGCATTTTTGAATCTCATCCCGTTCCATTCTTCCGATGGAGTACTCGAGTCCTCAGAGCCTCCGTCTCTGAAACCCCCGGGAGATCCCAGCAGCCCTGCTCCACCAGGAGCGATCAGCTGTGCTGGGGCGTCGTGCCCTGCACGATGTGCACATTGGCTTGGTGCTTTGAGAGCCGCACCTAGTTTCCTCTCCTAGATTAGTCATTCTTCCCAAATTTCCTTCTTTTGTATAGGGATTCCCTCTGTTTCCTGCTACAGGCTTCATTTTCTCTGCACTATAAGCACTTGGAAGTATTTGTACTGTCAGGGAGACCAGCTCATCTGTTCGGCTATTTTTATTCCTCCTGCCATAGCAGAATAATCTCTGGAGGTCAGGAAGGGAAAGAAATCATCTCAGATACAGATGAATGGATTGAAGGCAATTTCCTACACAACAGGGCCCCATAATCATGCTGAAGTCTTTAATACTGATACTTCATTTAGAAGGAAATTCAAATCAGAGGCATGTGCTATAAGCAGTGCCTTCAGCAGATGTTCACATCAGGTCTGGGTGCTGAAGGTGCCAGTCCACTGGGGGGAATTGTGGGGGAGCTCAGTCCATTGCACTACCGAGGACTTTGGTTTCTTCCTGGGACTATTAAGCCTCAACTGAGCATCCCCCCAAAATTGCTCTTGCTGTCAGCACGCCCAGGTCTGGCACCTAGAAACGTGGAAAGATCAAGCCTCTGCAAACATGGGTTTGTTTGGAAAAGGATAATCAAAATATTTCTGGCCTCAGCTCATTCTTCATGACTGCATTAGTATCTGGGGAGTCAGGTTCCCTCTTGCTGCTTCTTGAAGTCAACATGGCCATGCTGCAGCAAACCCAGCCTTGCCCACCAGCACGGTATGTGTGGAGCGTCCTTTGTACGCAGCTGCCCGGCGTGCAGACACACGCAGACGCTGGCCTGGAAAGCAGGGGCCGTGCTGTTTAGGAAGTACTGTTCCAAGTCAGTAACTGGCTGCTTCTGACAAAGCTGTGCAAAGGAGACTAAACTTTGCCAGCTTCTTTACCCTGGCCCCAACCACCAGGGTCAGTGCAAGCTGCTGGCGCTCATCTGGTCCCAGCAAGCCCCGACGCCTCAGCTGGGTCAGCCGTCCTCCAGCTTACGCTTCACATGGGTGCCACAAGGATCAGCCTACACCTGGTGGGTAATTACACAGGGTGCAAGTCTAAACTAGAGCATCCTTCTGACTTACGTCTGAGGATACTTGTAACGCGAAGCTGTACTGAGCCAAAACGCAAAAATGCGTTCTCTTCATTACATTAAATAAAAAAAACCCCACAACCCCCCACATTTATCCCTGAGTGAGAACATTCCCTTTAATCTCGAATAGCACATCTGGATCAGCTGCTCTGCAGACAAGACATAGGAGAAACAGGCAGAAAACACGTGGAGTTTCTTTGGACAAGAACAGCATTTTCAGAGTATCATTGATGCTGTGTAGCATTTGAAGATCATTTGTGGGACATATCTGAGGGTCTGAGTACGCCTCAAACACCCCAAGCTTCCAAAATGTATTTTTCCTTCTAGCTGGTGGTTCTGAGGCCTTTGGAAGATGGCATGTTGTAAAGCTTCTTTAAACACCATGAGGTTTAAAACTGAGTCTTTTGTCCCCAAGTGTGGGGGGGTGTTGGTTCAGAACCAGCTCCAAGGCTGTTGGTTCAGATGAATACTTCCAGCATTCACTGGTCAATGACCCTCAGCTACCTCATGGCCTGTTGTCCTCGGTTTGTCAGCGCTACTGATGCTGCCAGAGATGGTGGCATGTTGTACTCCACCTGCAGCTTCTTCTTGGATCACGTCCTCAGTTCCCAGTGAGCAACTGCTCCTATGTCAATGGTCTTGTCAACTCTGAGGACATCAGTGACTGCTCTGACTCTTCCTTCCTCACATGGCTCATTGCAGTCAGGTCTGAGCTGGTACCAGCCTCAGTTTTGCTTCTGGCAGTGAAGCAAGAAGCTGTCATCTCCCCCTGCTTCACGCACATCGCAGCATCCTTCACAACACTGTGCTGCAAGGCTCCCTGGGGTGGCTGTGCTGCCAGAAGAGCTGGGAGCCAGCTTGGCCCCAGGCATGGCCAGGAAGAGGAGGTGGCTTCCCTTCACCTACCTTCAGAAGGTAGGTGCTTCCCTTCAGCCCTGGAAAAGCCATGTTTTTACAATCATAATTCCCAGGCCCTCAAAACTTGATGGCTTGGCTACTCCTCCTGCCTCTGTGCTGGGTTCCCTTTGTGGGGCTGCTTGGACAGGATCTGCTTCTCGCTTGGGAGCTGAAGGGCAAGACTAGATGGAAATCATCTCCAGGGACAACCCTGTTTAAATGGCAAAATAAATGTCATTGTGGGCATGACACTGTCTTTGAGATGGAGCGGAGGCTTTTGACCACAGCCATCAGCACCTTGCTTGTTCTTTGTTGTCTTTTAATGGCATGTCACCAATGGTTGTCTAAAACCCGTTGGTGCCCACCATCTAGAGACCCGACAGGCTTCCCTAGGGCCCTTTCCCTCAGGTTGTCGCCATGAAGGGCTCACATGAGGGGCTATCTTCCTTCCATAGGTCCATACCCTCCCTTTGGGCTCGTCCCAAAAACTTCTGGAGCCGCACCATAGTTCCACTCTGGGTTCTCACACGTGCACCACCACGCTGGCAGGCTGCATGGCGAACCCAACGAACCGTCCGGCCGCAGTTATCTGTTAATCCTCCTCTGGCCTCTTCCCTACCGAGGCATCATCTAAACTATTAGACAGCCCTGCTGTTGACTTTGCTAGCCTTTGATCATTTATTCACAGGCTGGACAGACTTTCTCCGTTATGAATTACAGGGGTCTAATTGGATTGAGAGCCAAGCCCGCACCTTCCCCTGTAATTTAGTTTTAATTAATGCCCATTTATTATTAACTGTTATCAGCTGGACTTAGGCTTAATGTCAGCTGGTTATTACCCAGAGACCAGCACAGACTGTTTTCATCTCCTTTATTACCCATTTCAATAATTTCCCCCTCCCCTGTTGACAGATGCACAGAAAATGTGCATGTCAGCATAAGGGATCGCTGTTAAGGAACAATGGGTCTTTCAAAACCGCCAAAGTCAAAGGAAAATCTCCCCATATCTCTAGGTCAGTACCCAAGCCAGTGTGGACAAAGCAAAATGCCCCTGTATTTCTACAGGAGATATACAGTTTACTTTTTTTCTTTTTTTTTTTTTTTTTTTGATGAGGCACAAAATCTGTAATTGAGAGTGGAAATCGGCAAGGAGTTATTTTGAAAGAATTGGGGCATTTTCATGTTGTTTTATATTTTCCATTTTCTCATTTCTGGCTTTAAGAAAAAAGAACAGAAAAAGAAACCTTTCCTTCCTCTTCCCTTTTATCACATTTCGTCCCCAAAATAGCAGTGAAAGTACCATAAAACAAACCCAAGACAACAGCAATCCAAGTGCTCAGGAGAGGGCTTCACAGCCTGCTTAAAAAAATAGAGAGATGGAGAAGAAAGGAGAATGCTTTGCCTCCAGCCTGTGACCATTTTCCATTCTGCAAAACCACTCCATGAGGTCTACCGAGAGTCCTCCAGCAAAGCCAGAGACTTCAAAGCCAATGCAACCATGCACCAAATGATTTCTCCTGCCCCTCTGACCTCCCCTGCAAGTGGGGAGTGTTGGAAGCTTTCCTTTCAGGTCCATGGGAGTGATGGTGGCTCTGAAGGGACCCTGAGATGATGCCAGGGTGTCCGTGGCTGCCATGCAGGAACGAGGCATTGTTTCCACCTACCCTCAGACCCCACTCATAGCTGCTCCCATCAGATACTTGGAGGCTCATCGGGAGCCCCCAGGGGTTTTCTGCTTGGCTTGGTCTCTATCCACTGAGGAGAAACACACCCTCCTTCAACTCCATCGCTACAGCCAGGCTGCAAGCAGGACGTTGCCCACCAGCCATGCTCCTGGCTCCCAGAGGTGGATTATCTGCAGCAGAATTGCAGATAATTTTGGCCATTTGCTACTACACCCTCGTGAGGTGAGAGGATCTGGGCTGAAGCGCCTGGAAAGCAGTTCAACAGGATCAGCTCCCCCCTGCTGGGGGTCTGACCCACTGCTGCCAACAGCTACTCTCTGCAGCCACTGCTTTTGTTAGAAGTCAATTCCAGGCTTTACAAGGTGGCAGCGGTTAATCTGGGAGCAAGAGCCCACTTTGATGGCCAACACTTGGCAGGCAGTGAGCTTTCACTTCCTACACACTGTCCCTCCCTAAGGTGTTGCTCTGGCCAACTCGGCCAAGAACGTGAAGTGTGCAGAGGACTGATAAAACACAGTGCATCAGAGCTCCTGGTGGGCTGGGGTGCCAGTGTGTGGCACCGAAACACAAGCAGACACCTCTACTATGCATGATGATGGTGACAATTTGTGAGGAAAAGCAACAGTGGCAAAGGCAAGAAGAAGTGAGGCATGGGAAGGCCCCTTTCCCTCTCATCTGGGGTTGAAGACCTCTTCGAGAAAGATCAGAAACTGGTCAGAGGGACAGAAACATCCCCAAGGAGAGACGTGACCTCTGACTTCCAGGTCAAAGAGCAGTGACAACTCCTTTGAGTTTTTCCAAATCCTTAGGGAATATTTCAATTCACTAATTCTTGATAATTGTTGTGAAATTGGCAGTTCTTGCCCCATTTAGTACTTTCTTCTCCTTGTTCTGCTCTGGGTCAGCTTGCAGATCTGTCTTGCATGACGCTCTGAGGTTGCAAAGTTGGCTTCTGTTTCTGATGAGTAAAGAAACCAACACTTCAGAATTTTCAGTGTCAGAAGGACTCCAAATTCCACCCGGCTCCAAAACGCACACCCCGAGCCCCCAGGGGGTAGGGGAACACTGACTCTCTCTAACATCTTGCAAGCCAAATGCCACGCAACGCTTGTCTCCATGCATTCAAACTGCAGATCTAGAAGTCAGACAGCAACACCAATCTGGTTCCAGTTCAGCCACTTACCATTTAAATCCACTGCAACAGCCAGCAAATCCCCACAATTTCTGCCAGTGAAGTGATCTTCTGAACAACCTGCAAGCTCATCTGAAGGGCACTGGAGCTTGCTCATGCACTGCAGACACTGGATGGGATGAACAGCTGGTTGGGGCTGGGGGGAAGCTAGGTGCTGCCTCAAAATGCCTTGTCCTCTCTGCAAGCCTGCTTTTTACCTGCCTGCAGACCCCGAAGAAGTTTTGCACAGGAGACACAGACCTCTTCTGAAGGGACGTGGCTATACGATTGCAGCATAACCTGCACAGATTGGTATTTCTTTGTTGCTTCTCCCAGACCCTTGGGATGTGAGCCCACAAATCTCCCCAAGTTCAAAGACGTGCAATAGCGGGCTTGCTCAGCGAGGATTGCCCCAGTACACGGTGTGGCTTGGATCCAAGCCCATTGGCTTTGAGTCAATGGGTCTTGTCTTGGATCTGAGATGATGGGTCTTGTCAACCAAGACCACGGGTCAGGTCTTTCTCAGGACCACAGGGAATATGGCAGCAGGAGTTATTCAAGCCTTGACTCTGGACCAAGATTTCAACCCACGCAGACAAGCGCTGTAGAAGTGCGGCTGCTGGCTGTGGCCATCGGACGGCGAGATGTCCTGCACAGGGAACCCCAGAAACATTAGCCTCTATTAAATGTGCAGCTTGTCAGTTAAATTGCGTTAAATCTCTGTGTGGATGCGCTTACGAGGGATTAACACAGCTGTGATTCAAAGTGAGGTAAACTGGATTGAATTGGCACCACTAATTCCGAGAGAGACCAGGCAAGCACAAGTAGAAGCCAGAAACTAGAGCGTACACTGAAAGCATGTCACGATGACCAGGGACATCCCAGGCGCACGCTGCTACCTCATGGCAGATGGAAAGGAGGGAGAAGTTTTAGGTGAAAGTGGTAAATAATCTCATCCCCACAGTGTGAGAGCTGCCCTGAGCTGAGTGCATCATCCATCTGGGGGCTCTTCCCTGCAAAGACTTCATTTGGTTTAATTACTCTAATTTGGAAGTCAATTCAGATCGGCTTTCCTGAAGATGCCTGCCTAGAGCAGCCCTCAAGGAACTTAAAAACAACTGAAACTGTTTTCAGTTGTGTATCGGCTCCCTCAGGCTTGACAAAAATAGGGTAAATGCGTCAACAAAACACTTTAAAAGATGCTTTCCTAACTTGCTCTTTACCCAGGCTTTCAGCACAGTCAACTTCCAAGCCCTCAAGATTGGAAAAAATCCTACCCAAGGGAGAAACTAGTACAGGAGGAGCCTGGCCTGTTCATCAGGAGCGTGACGGAGAGAGGAGGGAGTCCCTGCCTGGGCACATCCCCAGCCACGGTCCCCGCAGATGCCCCTGCGGCTCCTCACCACGGAGCAACGCGGTTGGTGAACAAGCAAGGTGCTGGGATGCCCGTGGCCACCACTGGCCCTGGGAGGAGAGACGCCACAGAGATTTATCCGTAGTCCGAAGCTGAGCTAGTAAAGAGCTACAAGGCGTACACCGGCACGACGGCCGTGCTCCAGCAAGGGCCCCGGCAGGAGATGCCCAGGTGACTTTCCCATTTAATGTGCTGCGACTGGCGCGCGTGACAGTGGGATTTAGTAGCAGGGTCCCGCAGAGCACTGCAAAGAATCATCTCTCTCCAGCCACCCCAGTCAGCCGCTTCCCCCACGGACACGCAATCTATGCACGGCACGGGAGCGTCGCTCAGCACTGGTCCGGCCAGTGGGCCACTCCAGCACCGGGCAAAGAAAGGGGAGCACGTTCACCCTCTGCGCAAGGAACTAGCAGCAACTGCACGGTTCCACGCTGGTTTTCCTGGTGCCTTGCTCCAGCCTGCGCGCTGAGTCACGCAGCAGGAAACCGAAACGTCGGATGCTGCCAGCCCCAAGGGCTTTTTGTCAGCCAGGACCAGCGACGCAGCCTGGCTGATGGTCCGGCATGTTTTCGTCCATGGCAGCCACATGGGCAGCTTGGGCTACCAAAGCAAGAGCTGACCGTGGCCACGCCAGTGTATTTGGGGAGATCTGGAAGGCTTCGCTTTGGCTTTGCTTCACCGCGGGCAGCACGCACACCAGGCTGAGGCAGGGGCAAGGTTTGGAAAGGAACAGGACGCTGGCAGGGAAGGCTTTCTGAAATATTTTCTAGTGCTATTAGCAGTGAATGCCGTGATCTCTGGCTCTCCCAGGGATAAATTCGTCAGATGTCAGCCACTTCTTAAGCCAGACTCTGAAAATAAGCTCTGCATGGCCTCATACATGACCCAGAAACAAGCAGCAGAGCAGAGCTGGGATCACAGCTTTTAAATCCTGGCTCTCCTCCTGCCACCAGCCCTTGTCACCAGCTGATAACCAGAACCAAAGGGCTTGATATTTCATGGTTGTTCCACTGCCCTGGACGGATACCCTGTCCTGCAGGAAACAGATGGCCACTGTGGATCTGGGCATCACCTCAGTTTGCTTAAAGCACTCCTGGCTGCCGTGACCAAGTCCTCTCCTGGCATGAATGGACGTGTCCCAACGGCTCTCCTGCAGAGCAGGAACTTTGCAGCAGCTCTCTGTGGCCCCTCTTTCCCATTCAGGAGAGGGGAGAGGAGAGATGGAGCTGTGGCTTGCATTTGCTGAGCCCCTGCGCAACAAGCACACGTAGCCCCTGACC